>NW_026044067.1:1500000-1659817 GCF_937001465.1 Orcinus orca | reverse complement strand
ATATTTAGGAAAAAACGCATACGCCCTTTTTGGCCAACCAAGCAAGTTTGCAAAGGAAATCTGCACTACAATGAAGTCGCACTTCCCCCCGGTCAAAAAGGCCATCTGAAAACAGTGTAAAATCCAGAAAGTCAGGACAGGCCATGGAAAACTGGGAGCCTTGTTATGCTAATGGTCGGGATGTAAATTGCAAACCGCCACTCGGGAGAAGTGTATGGTGTTTCCTGAAACATCTAAAAAACAGAGAAACAGAGCCTAGGGCACTTCCACTTATGGTCTTATAGCTTAGGGAAATTAAAATCAAAAAGACACAGCCACCCCAAAGTTTGGGATGGCTCTGTTTACAAGAACCTCGTTTACGGTACAAGTTCAATATCGCAGAAAGTGAAAAATGGATAAAGAATTTGTGGTACTTACGTACAATGCAATATCACTCAGCAATGAAATCTATGTCATCAGGCCCGTAGCAGCATAATGAGTGGATTCAGGTATGATGATACTAACTGAAATAAGTCACACAGAAATAGAAATATCATAAGACATCACTAATACACGGAATGTAATCTTGGCTACACAGGAACTGGATTACAAAACAGCACAGGGTCTCAAATGTAGAAAACCAACTTATGCTTGCTTAAGGGGAAAGGTGAGTTGCGGTGCTGCATAAAACCAGAGATTGAAATGAGCACAGATAAAGTTCCTTAAGCCAAATATGGAATAGACAAGAGCTACTCCTTGCTCAACCAAATGGACTCAACACCCCATATTAAACACATAAGAATGTACCTGACTAGTAAATATCTTAAAACCTATGGATTGCTATGGCTCCGAAAGAGAATCAAGCGTGTGTACAGGGGCATAAACGCAGCAGTGATAGGATTGGAGAGGTTCGGTGAGCAAATGAAGACCCTTTGAAGTCATATTGCATGGTACCCATTCCACGGGTCTCAACTCTCCAGGTTTAAGGGATTCTTCCTTCACCTAAAACATGCATGTGGAACCCAGAGTATGATCAACCGTGTGATTGGGAGACGTGTTCAAATATGTCTCAGTTTTCGTCCCCTGGTACTCGGGTGCAACATTCCAGATGCTTTACTAACACTCTCCCGACTTGGAGAGTCAGTGCCTTTAACCTCCTGTTTGGCCCAGTTTGCAATTTATGCGGAAGATGAACAGGAATAGGGAGAACCAATGAGAGACTAGCTGGAGGTGTCTGGACGGGCAAATTTAACTCTCATTTCTCACCAGGAAGAGGAATTAACCAAAGGCTCAGCGTGCCGTGCCGGAACCAGATTAGGGCCTGAAGCAATCCTGCGGTGTTGCGGCCAGCTCACAAGAAAGCGAGTTGAAGAAAGGAGCTCAGGGGCACTGTAATTCACAAACCAGCAGAGTTATAAATGACAGCTATCGTCCAAAAATATACTGAAGTAAGGCTGCCAAGAGGACTTGAAAGCGGGGCAGAATTGCAGGAAACCGATTTCAGGAGGTAGACTGGAATTGCATTTAAAGCATAGGAAAAGAGGCAGAACGTCCACAATGATGCACTTGGCCAAAAAGTGCGTATCCGTTTTTTCCTGAATATATTCAGGAAAAAACGCATACGCCCTTTTTGGCCAACCAAGCAAGCTTGCGAAGGAAATCTGCACTACAATGAAGTCTCACTTCCCCCCGGTCAAAAGGGCCATCTGAAAAAAGTGTAAAATCCAGAAAGGCAGGACAGGCCATGGAGAACTGTGAGCCTTGTTATGCTGATGGGCGGGATGTAAATTGCCAACAGCCACTTGGCATAAGTGTATGGTGTTTCCTGAAACATCTAAAAAACAGAGAAACAGAGCCTAGGGCACTTCCACTTATGGTCCTATAGCTTAGGGAAATTAAAATCAAAAAGACACAGCCACGCCAAAGTTTGGGACGGCTCTGTTTACAAGAACCTCATTTACGGTACAAGTTCAATATCGCAGAAAGTGAAAAATGGATAAAGAAATTGGGGTACTTACGTACAATGCAATATCACTCAACAATTAAATCTATGTCATCAGGCCCGTAGCAGCATAATGAGTCGATTCAGGTATGATGATTCTAACTGAAATAAGTCACACAGAAAAAGAAACATCATAAGATATCACTAATACACGGAATGTAAACTTGGCTACACAGGAACTGAATTACAAAACAGAACAGGGTCTCAAATTTAGAAAACCAACTTACGCTTGCTTAAGGGGAAAGGTGAGTTGGGGTGCTGCATAAAACCAGAGATTGAAATGAGCACAGATAAAATTCCTTAAGCCAAATATCTAATAGACAAGAGCTACTCCTTGCTCAATGAAATGGACTCAACACCCCATATTAAACGCCTAAGAATGTACCTGACTAGTAAGTATCTTAAAACCTATGGATAGCTATGTCTCCGAAAGAGAATCAAGCGGGTGTACAGGAGCATAAACGCAGCAGTGATAGGAACTGGAGAGTTTCGGTGAGCAAATGAAGACCCTTTGAAGTCATATTGCATGGTACCCATTCCACGGGTCTCAACTCTCCAGGTTTAAGGGATTCTTCCTTCACCTAAAACATGCATGTGGAACCCAGAGTATGATCAACCGTGTGATCGGGAGACGTGTTCAAATATGTCTCAGTTTTCGTCCCCTGGTACTCGGGTGCAACATTCCAGACGCTTTACTAACACTCTCCCGACTTGGAGAGTCAGTGCCTTTAACCTCCTGTTTGGCCCAGTTTGCAATTTCTGCGGAAGATGAACAGGAATAGGGAGAACCAATGAGAGACAAGCTGGAGGTGACTATATGGGCAAATTTAACTCTCGTTTCCCACCAGGAAGTGGAATTAACCAAAGGCTCAGCGTGCCGTGCCGGAACCAGATTAGTGCTTGAAGCAATCCTGTGGTGTTGTGGCCAGCTCACAAGAAAGCGAGTTGAAGAAAGGAACTCAGGGGCACTGTAATTCACCAACCTCCAGAGTTATAAATGACAGCTATCGTCCAAAAATATACTGAAGTATGGCTGCCAAGAGGACTTGAAAGCGGGGCAGAATTGCAGGAAACCGATTTCAGGAGGTAGACTGGAATTGCATTTAAAGAATAGGAAAAGAGGCAGAACGTTGACAATGATGCACTTGGCAAAAAGGGCGTATGCGTTTTTTCCTGAATATATTCAGGAAAAAACACATACGCCCTTTTTGGCCAACCAAGCAAGGTTGCAAAGGAAATCTGCACTACAATGAAGTCTCACTTCCCCCCGGTCAAAAGGGCCATCTGAAAAAAGTGTAAAATCCAGAAAGGCAGGACAGGCCATGGAGAACTGGGAGCCTTGATATGCTGATGGGCGGGATGTAAATTGCCAACAGCCACTCGGGAGAAGTGTATGGTGTTTCCTGAAACATCTAAAAAACAAAGCAACAGGAGCCTAGGGCACTTCCACTTATGGTCCTATAGCTTAGGGAAATTAAAATCAAAAAGACACAGCCACCCCAAAGTTTGGGACGGCTCTGTTTACAAGAACCTCGTTTACAGTACAAGTTCAATATCGCAGAAAGTGAAAAATGGATAAAGAATTTGTGGTACTTACGTACAATGCAATATCACTCAGCAATGATCTATGTCATAAGGCCTGTAGCAGAAAATGAGTGGATGCAGGTATGATGATTCTAACTGAAATAAGTCACACAGAAAAAGAAACATCATAAGATATCACTAATACACGGAATGTAAACTTGGCTACACAGGAACTGAATTACAAAACAGAACAGGGTCTCAAATTTAGAAAACCAACTTACGCTTGCTTAAGGGGAAAGGTGAGTTGGGGTGCTGCATAAAACCAGAGATTGAAATGAGCACAGATAAAATTCCTTAAGCCAAATATCTAATAGACAAGAGCTACTCCTTGCTCAATGAAATGGACTCAACACCCCATATTAAACGCCTAAGAATGTACCTGACTAGTAAGTATCTTAAAACCTATGGATTGCTGTCTCCGAAAGAGAATCAAGCGTGTGTACAAGGGCATTAACGCAGCAGTGATAGGATAGGAGAGGTTCGGTGAGCAAATGAAGACCCTTTAAAGTCATATTGCATGGTACCCATTCCACGGGTCTCAACTCTCCAAGATTAAGGGATTCTTCCTTCAGCTAAAACATGCATGTGGAACCCAGAGTATGATCAGCCGTGTGATCGGGAGACGTGTTCAAATATGTCTCAGTTTTCGTCCCCTGGTACTCGGGTGCAACATTCCAGATGCTTTACTAACACTCTCCCGACTTGGAGAGTCAGTGCCTTTAACCTCCTGTTTGGCCCAGTTTGCAATTTCTGTGGAAGATGAACAGGAATAGGGAGAACCAATGAGAGACTAGCTGGAGGTGTCTGGACGGGCAAATTTAACTCTCATTTCCCACCAAAAGTGGAATTAACCAAAGGTTCAGCGTGCCGTGCCGGAACCAGATTAGGGCCTGAAGCAATCCTGCGGTGTTGCGGCCAGCTCACAAGAAAGCGAGTTGAAGAAAGGAGTTCAGGGGCACTGTAATTCACAATCCTGCAGAGTTATAAATGTCAGCTATCGTCCAAAAATATACTGAAGTAAGGCTGCCAAGAGGACTTGAAAGCGGGGCAGAATTGCAGGAAACCGATTTCAGGAGGTAGACTGGAATTGCATTGAAAGCATAGGAAAAGAGGCAGAACGTCCACAATGATGCACTTGGCCAAAAAGGGCGTATGCGTTTTTTCCTGAATATATTCAGGAAAAAACACATACGCCCTTTTTGGCCAACCAAGCAAGCTTGCAAAGGAAATCTGCACTACAATGAAGTCTCACTTCCCCCGGTCAAAAGGGCCATCTGAAAAAAGTGTAAAATCCAGAAAGGCAGGACAGGCCATGGAGAACTGGGAGCCTTGTTATGCTGATGGGCGGGATGTAAATTGCCAACAGCCACTCGGGAGAAGTGTATGGTGTTTCCTGAAACATCTAAAAAACAAAGCAGCAGAGCCTAGGGCACTTCCACTTATGGTCCTATAGCTTAGGGAAATTAAAATAAAAAAGACACAGCCACCCCAAAGTTTGGGATGGCTCTGTTTACAAGAACCTCGTTTACGGTACAAGTTCAATATCGCAGAAAGTGAAAAATGGATAAAGAAGTTGTGGTACTTACGTACAATGCAATATCACTCAGCAATGAAATCTATGTCATCAGGCCCATAGCAGCATAATGAGTGGATTCAGGTATGATGATTCTAACTGAAATAAGTCACACAGAAAAAGAAACATCATAAGATATCACTACTACACGGAATGTAAACTTGGCTACACAGGAACTGGATTACAAAACAGAACAGGGTCTCAAATGTAGAAAACCAACTTATGCTTGCTTAAGGGGAAAGGTGAGTTGGGGTGCTGCATAAAACCGGAGACTGAAATGAGCACAGATAAAGTTCCTTAAGCCAAATATGGAATAGACAAGAGCTACTCCTTGCTCAACGAAATGGACTCAACACCCCATATGAAACGCCTAAGAATGTACCTGACTAGTAAGTATCTTAAAACCTATGGATTGCTGTCTCTGAAAGAGAATCAAGCGTGTGTACAGGGGCATAAACGCAGCAGTGATAGGATAGGAGAGGTTCGTTGAGCAAATGAAGACCCTTTGAAGTCATATTGCATGGTACCCGTTCCACGGGTCTCAACTCTCCAGGTTTAAGGGATTCTTCCTTCAGCTCAAACATGCATGTGGAACCCAGAGTATGATCAACCGTGTGATCGGGAGACGTGTTCAAATATGTCTCAGGTTTCGTCCCCTGGTACTCGGGTGCAACATTCCAGATGCTTTACTAACACTCTCCCGACTTGGAGAGTCAGTGCCTTTAACCTCCTGTTTGGCCCAGTTTGCAATTTCTGCGGAAGATGAACAGGAATAGGGAGAATCAATGAGAGACTAGCTGGAGGTGTCTGGACGGGCAAATTTAACTCTCATTTCCCACCAGGAAGAGGAATTAACCAAAGGCTCAGTGTGCCGTGCCGGAACCAGATTAGGGCCTGAAGCAATCCTGCGGTGTTGCGGCCAGCTCACAAGAAAGCGAGTTGAAGAAAGGAGCTCAGGGGCACTGTAATTCACAAACCTGCAGACTTATAAATGACAGCTATCATCAAAAAATATACTGAAGTAAGGCTGCCAGGAGGACTTGAATGGGGGGAAGAATTGGCAGGAAACAGATTTCAGGAGGTAGACTGGAATTGCATTTAAAGCATAGGAAAAGAGGCAGAACGTCCACAATGATGCACTTGGCCAAAAAGGGCGTATGCGTTTTTTCCTGAATATATTCAGGAAAAAACGCAAACGCACTTTTTGGCCAACCAAGCAAGCTTGCAAAGGAAATCTGCACTACAATGAAGTCTCACTTCCCCCCGGTCAAAAGGGCCATCTGAAAAAAGTGTAAAATCCAGAAAGGCAGGACAGGCCATGGAGAACTGGGAACCTTTTTATGCTGATGGGCTGGATGTAAATTGCCAACAGCCTCTTGGGAGAAGTGTATGGTGTTTCCTGAAACATGTAAAAAACAAAGCAGCAGAGCCTAGGGCACTTCCACTTATGGTCCTATAGCTTAGGGAAATTTAAATCAAAAAGACACAGCCACCCCAAATTTTGGGATGGCTCTGTTTACAATAACCTCGTTTACGGTACAAGTTCAATATCGCAGAAAGTGAAAAATGGATAAAGAAGTTGTGGTACTTACGTACAATGCAATATCACTCAGCAATGAAATCTATGTCATCAGGCCCGTAGCAGCATAATGAGTGGATTCAGGTATGATGATTATAACTGAAATAAGTCACACAGAAAAAGAAACATCATAAGATATCACTAATACACGGAATGTAAACTTGGCTACACAGGAACTGGATTACAAAACAGAACAGGTTCTCAAATGTTAAAAACCAACTTATGCTTGCTTAAGGGGAAAGGTGAGTTGGGGTGCTGCATAAAACCAGAGATTGAAATGAGCACAGATAAAGTTCTTTAAGCCAAATATGGAATAGACAAGAGCTACTCCTTGCTCAACGAAATGGACTCAACACCCCATATTAAACGCCTAAGAATGTACCTGACAAGTAAGTATCTTACAACCTATGGATTGCTATGTCTCTGAAAGAGAATCAAGCGTGTGTACAGGGACATAAACGCAGCAGTGATAGGATTGGAGAGGTTCGGTGAGTGAATGAAGGCCCTTTGAAGTCATATTGCATGGTAGCCATTCCACGGGTCTCAACTCTCCAGGATTAAGGGATTCTTCCTTCAGCTAAAACATGCATGTGGAACCCAGAGTATGATCAACCGTGTGACTGGGAGACGTGTTCCAATATGTCTCAGTTTTCATCCCCTGGTACTCGGGTGCAATATTCCAGACGCTTTACTAACACTCTCCCGACTTGGAGAGTCAGTGCCTTTAACCTCCTGTTTGGCCCAGTTTGCAATTTCTGTGGAAGATGAACAGGAATAGGGAGAACTAATGAGAGACTAGCTGGAGGTGTCTGGACGGGCAAATTTAACTCTCATTTCCCACCAGGAAGAGGAATTAACCAAAGGCTCTGCGTGCCGTGCAGGAACCAGATTAGGGCCTGAAACAATCCTGCGGTGTTGCGGCCAGCTCACAAGAAAGCGAGTTGAAGAAAGGAGCTCAGGGGCACTGTAATTGACAAACCTGCAGAGTTATAAATGACAGCTATCGTCCAAAAATATACTGAAGTAAGGCTGCCAAGAGCACTTGAAGCGGGGCAGAATTGCAGGAAACCGATTTCAGGAGGTAGACTGGAATTGCATTTAAAGCATAGGAAAAGAGGCAGAACGTCGACAATGATGCACTTGGCCAAAAAGGGTGTATGCATTTTTTCCTGAATATATTCAGGAAAAAACGCATACGCCCTTTTTGGCCAACCAAGCAAGCTTGCAAAGGAACTCTGCACTACAATGAAGTCTCACTTCCCCACGGTCAAAAGGGTCATCTGAAAAAAGTGTAAAATCCAGAAAGGCAGGAGAGGCCATGGAGAACTGGGAGCCTTGTTATGCTCATGGGCGGGATGTAAATTGCCAACAGCCACTTGGCATAAGTGTATGGTTTTTACTGAAACATCTAAAAAACAAAGCAACAGAGCCTAGGGCACATCCACTTATGGTCCTATAGCTTAGGGAAATTAAAATCAAAAAGACACAGCCACGCCAAAGTTTGGGACGGCTCTGTTTACAAGAACCTCATTTACAGTACAAGTTCAATATCGCAGAAAGTGAAAAATGGATAAAGAAGTTGTGGTACTTACGTACAATGCAATATCACTCAGCAATGAAATCTATGTCATCAGGCCCGTAGCAGCATAATGAGTGGATTCAGGTATGATGATTCTAACTGAAATAAGTCACACAGAAAAAGAAACATCATAAGATATCACTAATACACGTAATGTAAACTTGGCTACACAAGAACTGGATTACAAAACAGAACAGGTTCTCAGATGTAGAAAACAATATTATGCTTGCTTAAGGGGAAAGGTGAGTAGGGGTGCTGCATAAAACCAGAGATTGAAATGAGCACAGATAAAGTTCCTTAAGCCAAATATGGAATAGACAAGAGCTACTCCTTGCTCAATGAAATGGACTCAACACCCCATATTAAACGCCTAAGAATGTACCTGACTAGTAAGTATCTTAAAACCTATGGATAGCTATGTCTCCGAAAGAGAATCAAGCGTGTGTACAGGGGCATAAACGCAGCAGTGATAGGAACTGGAGAGTTTCGGTGAGCAAATGAAGACCCTTTGAAGTCATATTGCATGGTACCCATTCCACGGGTCTCAACTCTCCAGGTTTAAGGGATACTTCCTTCAGCTAAAACATGCATGTGGAACCCAGAGTAAGATCAACCGTGTGAGCGGGAGACGTGTTCAAATATGTCTCAGTTCTCGTCCCCTGGTACTTGGGTGCAACATTCCAGACGCTTTACTAACACTCTCCCGACATGGAGAGTCAGTGCCTTTAACCTCCTGTTTGGCCCAGTTTGCAATTTCTGCGGAAGATGAACAGGAATAGGGAGAACCAATGAGAGACTAGCTGGAGGTGTCTGGACGGGCATATTTAACTCTGATTTCCCACCAGGAAGAGGAATTAACCGAAGGCTCTGCATGCCGTGCAGGAACCAGATTAGGGCCTGAAGCAATCCTGCGGTGTTGTGGCCAGCTCACAAGAAAGCGAGTTGAAGAAAGGAGCTCAGGGGCACTGTAATTGACAAACCTGCAGAGTTATAAATGACAGCTATCGTCCAAAAATATACTGAAGTAAGGCTGCCAAGAGGACTTGAAGCGGGGCAGAATTGCAGGAAACCGATTTCAGGAGGTAGACTGGAATTGCATTTAAAGCATAGGAAAAGAGGCAGAACGTCCACAATGATGCACTTGGCCAAAAAGGGCGTATACGTTTTATCCTGAATATATTCAGGAAAAAACGCATACGCCCTTTTTGGCCAACCAAGCAAGCTTGCAAAGAAACTCTGCACTACAATGAAGTCTCACTTCCCCACGGTCAAAAGGGCCATCTGAAAAAAGTGTAAAATCCAGAAAGGCAGGACAGGCCATGGAGACCTGGGAGCCTTGATATGCTGATGGGCGGGATGTAAATTGCCAACAGCCACTTGGCATAAGTGTATGGTTTTTCCTGAAACATCTAAAAAACAAAGCAACAGAGCCTAGGGCACTTCCACTTATGGTCCTATAGCTTAGGGAAATTAAAATAAAAAAGACACAGCCACCCCAAAGTTTGGGACAGCTCTGTTTACAAGAACCTCGTTTACGGTACAAGTTCAATATCGCAGAAAGTGAAAAATGGATAAAGAAGTTGTGGTACTTACGTACAATGCAATATCACTCAGCAATGAAATCTATGTCATAAGGCCTATAGCAGAAAATGAGTGGATGCAGGTATGATGATTCTAACTGAAATAAGTCACACAGAACAAGAAACATCATAAGATATCACTAATACACGGAATGTAAACTTGGCTACGCAGGAACTGGATTACAAAACAGAACAGGGTCTCAAATTTAGAAAACCAACTTATGCTTGCTTAAGGGGAAAGGTGAGTTGGGGTGCTGCATAAAACCAGAGATTGAAATGAGCACAGATAAAGTTCCTTAAGCCAAATATGCAATAGACAAGAGCTACTCCTTGCTCAACGAAATGGACTCAACACCCCATATTAAACGCCTAAGAATGTACCTGACTAGTAAGTATCTTAAAACCTATGGATTGCTATTTCTCTGAAAGAGAATCAAGCGTGTGTACAGCGGCATAAACACAGCAGTGATAGGATTGGAGAGGTTTGGTGAGCAAATGAAGACCCTTTGAAGTCATATTGCATGTTACCCATTCCACGGGTCTCAACTCTCCAGGTTTAAGGGATTCTTCCTTCAGCTAAAACATGCATGTGGAACCCAGAGTATGATCAACCGTGTGATCGGGAGACGTGTTCCAATATGTCTCAGTTCTCGTCCCCTGGTACTCGGGTGCAACATTCCAGATGCTTTACTAACACTCTCCCGACTTGGAGAGTCAGTGCCTTTAACCTCCTGTTTGGCCCAGTTTGCAATTTCTGCGGAAGATGAACAGGAATAGGGAGAACCAATGAGAGACTAGCTGGAGGTGAATATATGGGCAAATTTAACTCTCATTTCCCACCAGGAAGTGGAATTAACCAAAGGCTCAGCATGCCGTGCCAGAATCAGATTAGGGCCTTAAGCAATCCTGCGGTGTTGTGGCCAGATCACAAGAAAGCGAGTTGAAGAAAGGAACTCAGGGGCAGTGTAATTCACAAACCTGCAGAGTTATAAATGACAGCTATCGTCCAAATATATACTGAAGTAAGGCTGCTAAGAGGACTTGAAAGCAGGGCAGAATTGCAGGAAACCGATTTCAGCAGGTAGACTGGAACTGCATTTAAAGCATAGGAAAAGAGGCAGAACGTCGACAATGATGCACTTGGCCAAAAAGGGCGTATGCGTTTTTTCCTCAATATATTCAGGAAAAAACGCATACGCACTTTTTGGCCAACCAAGCAAGGTTGCAAAGGAAATCTGCACTACAATGAAGTCTCACTTCCCCCCGTTCAAAAGGGCCATCTGAAAAAAGTGTAAAATCCAGAAAGGCAGGATAGGCCATGGAGAACTGTGAGCCTTGTTATGCTGATGGGCGGGATGTAAATTGCCAACAGCCACTGGTGAGAATTGTATGGTGTTTCCTGAAACATCTAAAAAACAAAGAAACAGAGCCTAGGGCACTTCCACTTATGGTAGTATAGCTTAGCGAAATTAAAATCAAAAAGACACAGCCACCCCAAAGTTTGGGACGGCTCTGTTTACAAGAACCTCGTTTACGGTACAAGTTCAATATCGCAGAAAGTGAAAAATGGATAAAGAATTTGTGGTACTTACGTACAATGCAATATCACTCAGCAATGAAATCTATGTCATCAGGCCTGTAGCAGAAAATGAGTGGATGCAGGTATGATGATTCTAACTGAAATAAGTCACACAGAAAAAGAAACATCATAAGATATCACTAATACACGGAATGTAAACTTGGCTACACAGGAACTGAATTACAAAACAGAACAGGGTCTCAAATTTAGAAAACCAACTTATGCTTGCTCAAGGGGAAAGGTGAGTTGGGGGGCTGCATAAAACCAGAGATTGAAATGAGCACAGATAAAGTTCCTTAAGCCAAATATGTAATAGACAAGAGCTACTCCTTGCTCAATGAAATGGACTCAACACACCATATTAAACGCCTAAGAATGTACCTGACTAGTAATTATCTTAAAACCTATGGATAGCTATGTCTCCGAAAGAGAATCAAGTGTGTGTACAGGGGCATAAACACAGCAGTGATAGGAACTGGAGAGGTTCGGTGAGCAAATGAAGACCCTTTGAAGTCATATTGCATGGTACCCATTCCACAGGTCTCAACTCTCCAGATTTAAGGGATTCTTCCTTCAGCTAAAACATGCATGTGGAACCCCGAGTAAGATCAACCATGTGATCGGGAGACGTGTTCAAATATGTCTCAGTTCTCGTCCCCTGGTACTTGGGTGCAACATTCCAGACGCTTTACTAACACTCTCCCGACATGGAGAGTCAGTGCCTTTAACCTCCTGTTTGGCCCAGTTTGCAATTTCTGCGGAAGATGAACAGGAATAGGGAGAACCAATGAGAGACTAGCTGGAGGTGTCTGGACGGGCATATTTAACTCTGATTTCCCACGAGGAAGAGGAATTAACCGAAGGCTCTGCGTGCCGTGCAGGAACCACATTAGGGCCTGAAGCAATCCTGCGGTGTTGTGGCCAGCTCACAAGAAAGCGAGTTGAAGAAAGGAGCTCAGGGGCACTGTAATTCACAAACCTGCAGAGTTATAAATGACAGCTATCGTCCAAAAATATACTGAAGTAAGGCTGCCAACAGGACTTGAAGCGGGGAAGAATTGCAGGAAACCGATTTCAGGAGGTAGACTGGAATTGCATTTAAAGCATAGGAAAAGAGGCAGAACGTCGACAATGATGCACTTGGCCAAAAAGGGCGTATGCGTTTTATCCTGAATATATTCAGGAAAAAACGCATACGCACTTTTTGGCCAACCAAGCAAGCTTGCAAAGGAACTCTGCACTACAATGAAGTCTCACTTCCCCACGGTCAAAAGGGCCATCTGAAAAAAGTGTAAAATCCAGAAAGGCAGGACAGGCCATGGAGAACTGGGAGCCTTGTTATGCTGATGGGCGGGATGTAAATTGCCAACAGCCACTTGGCATAAGTGTATGGTTTTTCCTGAAACATCTAAAAAACAAGCAACAGAGCCTAGGGCACTTCCACTTATGGTCCTATAGCTTAGGGAAATTAAAATAAAAAAGACACAGCCACCCCAAAGTTTGGGACGGCTCTGTTTACAAGAACCTCGTTTACGGTACAAGTTCAATATCGCAGAAAGTGAAAAATGGATAAAGAAGTTGTGGTACTTACGTACAATGCAATATCACTCAACAATGAAATCTATGTCATCAGGCCCGTAGCAGCATAATGAGTCGATTCAGGTATGATGATTCTAACTGAAATAAGTCACAAAGAAAAAGAAACATCATAAGACATCTCTAATACACGGAATGTAAACTTGGCTACACAGGAACTGGATTACAAAAGAGAACAGGGTCTCAAATTTAGAAAACCAACTTATGCTTGCTTAAGGGGAAAGGTGAGTTGGGGTGCTGCATAAAACCAGATATTGAAATGAGCACAGATAAAGTTCCTTAAGCCAAATATGGAATAGACAAGAGCTACCCCTTGCTCAGTGAAATGGACTCAACATCCAATATTAAACGCCTAAGAATGTACCTGACTAATAAGTATCTTAAAACCTATGGATTGCTATGTCTCTGAAAGAGAATCAAGCATGTGTACAGGGGCATAAACGCAGCAGTGATAGGATTGGAGAGGTTCGGTGAGCAAATGAAGACCCTTTGAAGTCATATTGCATGGTACCCATTCCACGGGTCTCAACTCTCCAGGTTTAAGGGATTCTTCCTTCAGCTAAAACATGCATGTGGAACCCAGAGTATGATCAACTGTGTGATCGGGAGACGTGTTCCAATATGTCTCAGTTCTCGTCCCCTGGTACTTGGGTGCAACATTCCAGACGCTTTACTAACACTCTCCCGACTTGGAGAGTCAGTGCCTTTAACCTCCTGTTTGGCCCAGTTTGCAATTTCTGTGGAAGATGAACAGGATTAGGGAGAACCAATGAGAGACTAGCTGGAGGTGTCTGGACGGGCAAATTTAACTCTCATTTCCCACCAGGAAGAGGAATTAACCAAAGGCTCAGCGTGCCGTGCCGGAACCAGATTAGGGCCTGAAGCAATCCTGCGGTGTTGCGGCCAGCTCACAAGAAAGCGAGTTGAAGAAAGGAGCTCAGGGGCACTGTAATTCACAAACCTGCAGAGTTATAAATGACAGCTATCGTCCAAAAATATACTGAAGTAAGGCTGCCAAGAGGACTTGAATGCGGGGCAGAATTGCAGGCAACCGATTTCAGGAGGTAGACTGGAATTGCATTGAAAGCATAGGAAAAGAGGCAGAACGTCCACAATGATGCACTTGGCCAAAAAGGGCGTATGTGTTTTTTCCTGAATATATTTAGGAAAAAATGCATACGCCCTTTTTGACCAACCAAGCAAGCTTGCAAAGGAAATCTGCACTACAATGAAGTCTCACTTCCCCCCGGTCAAAAGGGCCATCTGAAAAAAGTGTAAAATCCAGAAAGGCAGGACAGGCCATGGAGAACTGGGAGCCTTGTTATGCTGATGGGCGGGATGTAAATTGCCAACAGCCACTCTGGAGAAGTGTATGGTGTTTCCTGAAACATCTAAACAACAAAGCAACAGAGCCTAGGGCACTTCCACTTATGGTCCTATAGCTTAGGGAAATTAAAATCAAAAAGACACAGCCACCCCAAAGTTTGGGACGGCTCTGTTTACAAGAACCTCGTTTACAGTACAAGTTCAATATCGCAGAAAGTGAAAAATGGATAAAGAAGTTGTGGTACTTACGTACAATGCAATATCACTCAGCAATGAAATCTATGTCATCAGGCCCGTAGCAGCATAATGAGTGGATTCAGGTATGATGATTCTAACTGAAATAAGTCACACAGAAAAAGAAACATCATAAGATATCACTAATACAGCGAATGTAATCTTGGCTACACAGGAACTGAATTACAAAACAGAACAGTGTCTCAAATTTAGAAAACCAACTTATGCTTGCTTAAGGGGAAAGGTGAGTTGGGGTGCTGCATAAAACCAGAGATTGAAATGAGCACAGATAAAGTTCCTTAAGCCAAATATGGAATAGACAAGAGCTACTGCTTGCTCAACGAAATGGACTGAACACCCCATATTAAAAGCCTAAGAATGTAGCTGACTAGTAAGTATCTTAAAACTTATGGATAATTATGGCTCTGAAAGAGAATCAAGCGTGTGTACAGGGGCATAACGGCAACAGTGATAGGATTGGAGAGGTTCGGTGAGCAAATGAAGACCCTTTGAAGTCATATTGCATGGTACCCATTCCACGGGTCTCAACTCTCCAGGTTTAAGGGATTCTTCCTTCAGCTCAAACATGCATGTGGAACCCAGAGTATGATCAACCGTGTGATCGGGAGACGTGTTCAAATATGTCTCAGTTTTCGTCCCCTGGTACTCGGGTGCAACATTCCAGACGCTTTACTAACACTCTCCCGACTTGGAGAGTCAGTGCCTTTAACCTCCTGTTTGGCCCAGTTTGCAATTTCTGCGGAAGATGAACAGGAATAGGGAGAACCAATGAGAGACTAGCTGGAGGTGTCTGGACGGGCAAATTTAACTCTCATTTCCCACCAGGAAGAGGAATTAACCAAAGGCTCAGCGTGCCGTGCCGGAACCAGTTTAGGGCCTGAAGCAATCCTGCGGTGTTGCGGCCAGCTCACAAGAAAGCGAGTTGAAGAAAGGAGCTCAGGGGCACTGTAATTCACAAACCTGCAGAGTTATATATGACAGCTATCGTCCAAAAATATACTGAAGTAAGGCTGCCAAGAGGACATGAAAGCGGGGCAGAATTGCAGGCAACCGATTTCAGGAGGTAGACTGGAATTGCATTGAAAGCATAGGAAAAGAGGCAGAACGTCCACAATGATGCACTTGGCCAAAAAGGGCGTATGCGTTTTTTCCTGAATATATTCAGGAAAAAACGCATACGCTCTTTTTGGCCAACCAAGCAAGCTTGCAAAGGAAGTCTGCAATACAATGAAGTCTCACTTCCCCCCGGTCAAAAGGGCCATCTGAAAAAAGTGTAAAATCCAGGAAGGCAGGACAGGCCATGGAGAACTGGGAGCCTTGTTATGCTGATGGGTGGGATGAAAATTGCCAACAGCCACTCGGGAGAAGTGTATGGTGTTTCCTGAAACATCTAAAAAACAAAGCAACAGAGCCTAGGGCACTTCCACTTATGGTCCTATAGCTTAGGGAAATTAAAATCAAAAAGACACAGCCACCCCAAAGTTTGGGACTGCTCTGTTTACAAGAACCTCGTTTACGGTACAAGTTCAATATTGCAGAAAGTGAAAAATGGATAAAGAAATTGTGGTACTTACGTACAATGCAATATCACTCAGCAAAGAAATCTATGTCATCAGGCCCGTAGCAGCACAATGAGTGGATTCAGGTATGATGATTCTAACTGAAATAAGTCACACAGAAAAAGAAACATCATAAGACATCACTAATACACGGAATGTAAACTTGGCTACACAGGAACTGGATTACAAAACAGAACAGGGTCTCAAATGTAGAAAACCAACTTATGCTTACTTAAGGGGAAAGGTGAGTTGGGGTGCTGCATAAAACCAGAGATTGAAATGAGCACAGATAAAGTTCCTTAAGCCAAATATGGAATAGACAAGAGCTACTCCTTGCTCACGAAATGGACTCAACACCCATATTAAACGCCTAAGAATGTACCTGGCTAGTAAGTATCATAAAACCTCAGATTGCTATGTCTCCGAAAGAGAATCAAGCGTGTGTACAGGGGCATAAACGCAGCAGTGATAGTATTGGAGAGGTTCGGTGAGCAAATGAAGATCCTTTGAAGTCATGTTGCATGGTACCCATTCCACGGGTCTCAACTCTCCAGGTTTAAGGGATTCTTCCTTCAGCTAAAACATGCATGTGGAACCCAGAGTATGATCAACTGTGTGATCGGGAGACGTGTTCCAATATGTCTCAGTTCTCGTCCCCTGGTACTCGGGTGCAACATTCCAGAAGCTTTACTAACACTCTCCCGACTTGGAGAGTCAGTGCCTTTAACCTCCTGTTTGGCCCAGTTTGCAATTTCTGCGGAAGATGAACAGGAATAGGGAGAACCAATTAGAGACTAGCTGGAGGTGTCTGGACGGGCAAATTTAACTCTCATTTCCCACCAGGAAGAGGAATTAACCAAAGGCTCAGCGTGCCGTGCCGGAACCGGATTAGGGCCTGAAGCAATCGTGCGGTGTTGCGGCCAGCTCACAAGAAAGCGAGTTGAAGAAAGGAGCTCAGGGGCAATGTAATTCACAAATCTGCAGAGTTATAAATGACAGCTATCATCCAAAAATATACTGAAGTAAGGCTGCCAAGAGGACTTGAAAGCAGGGCAGAATTGCAGGAAACAGATTTCAGGAGGTAGACTGGAATTGCATTTAAAGCATAGGAAAAGAGGCAGAACGTCGACAATAATGCACTTGGACAAAAAGGGCGTATGCGATTCTTCCTGAATATATTCAGGAAGAAACGCATACGCCCTTTTTGGCCAACCAAGCAAGCTTGCAAAGGAAATCTGCACTACAATTAAGTCTCACTTCCCCCCGGTAAAAAGGGCCATCTAAAAAAAAGTGTAAAATCCAGAAAAGCAGGACAGGCCATGGAGAACTGGGAGCCTTGTTATGCTGATGGGCGGGAAGTAAATTGCAAACCGCCACTCAGGAGAAGTGTATGGTGTTTCCTGAAACATCTAAAAAACAAAGCAGCAGAGCCTAGGGCACTTCCACTTATGGTCCTATAGCTTAGGGAAATTAAAATCAAAAAGACACAGCCACCCCAAAGTTTGGGACGGCTCTGTTTACAAGAACCTCGTTTACGGTACAAGTTCAATATCGCAGAAAGCGAAAAATGGATAAAGAAGTTGTGGTACTTACGTACAATGCAATATCACTCAGCAATGAAATCTATGTCATCAGGCCCGTAGCAGCATAATGAGTGGATTCAGGTATGATGATTCTAACTGAAATAAGTCACACAGAAAAAGAAACATCATAAGATATCACTAATACACGGAATGTAAACTTGGCTACACAGGAAGTGGATTACAAACAGAACAGTGTTTCAAATGTAGATAACCAACTTATGCTTCCTTAAGGGGAAAGGTGAGTTGGGGTGCTGCATAAAACCAGAGATTGAAATGAGCACAGATAAAGTTCCTTAAGCCAAATAGGTAATAGACAAGAGATACTCCTTGCTCAACGAAATGGACTCAACACCCCATATTAAACGCCTAAGAATGTACCTGACTAGTAAGTATCTTAAAACCTATGGATTGCTATGTTTCCGAAAGAGAATCAAGCATGTGTACAGGGGCATAAAAGCAGCAGTGATAGGATTGGAGAGGTTTGGTGAGCAAATGAAGATCCTTTGAAGTCATATTGCATGGTACCCATTCCACAGGTCTCAACTCTCCAGGTTTAAGGGATTCTTCCTTCAGCTAAAACATGCATGTGGAACCCAGAGTATGATCAACCATGTGATCGGGAGACGTGTTCCAATATGTCTCAGTTCTCGTCCCCTGGTTCTCGGGTGCAACATTCCAGACGCTTTACTAATGCTCTCCCGACTTGGAGAGTCAGTGCCTTTAACCTCCTGTTTGGCCCAGTTTGCAATTTCTGCGGAAGATGAACAGGAATAGGGAGAACCAATGAGAGACTACCTGGAGGTGTCTGGACGGGCAAATTTAACTCTCATTTCCCACCAGGAACAGGAATTAACCAAAGGCTCAGCGTGCCATGCCGGAACCAGATTAGGGCCTGAAGCAGTCCTGCGGGGTTGTGGCCAGCTCACAAGAAAGCGAGTTGAAGAAAGGACTTCAGGGGCACTGTAATTCACAAACCTGCAGAGTTATAAATGACAGCTATCGTCCAAAAATATACTGAAGTAAGGCTGCCAAGAGGACTTGAAAGCGGGGCAGAACTGCAGGAAACCGATTTCAGGAGACAGACTGGAATTGCATTTAAAGCATAGGAAAAGAGGCAGAACGTCCACAATGATGCACTTGGCCATAAAGGTCATATGAGTTTTATCCTGAATATAGTCAGGAAAAAACGCATATGCCCTTTTTGGCCAACCAAGCAAGCTTGCAAAGGAAATCTGCACTACAATGAAGTCTCACTTCCCCCCGGTCAAAAGGGCCATCTGAAAAAAGTGTAAAATCCAGAAAGGCAGGACAGGCCATGGAGAACTGGGAGCCTTGTTATGCTGATGGGCGTGATGTAAATTGCCAACAGCCACTCGGGAGAAGTGTATAGTGTTTCCTGAAACATCTAAAAAACAAAGTAACAGAGCCTAGGGGACTTCCACTTATGGTCCTATAGCTTAGGGAAATTAAAATCAAAAAGACACAGCCACCCCAAAGTTTGGGACGGCTCTGTTTACAAGAACCTCGTTTACGGTACAAGTTCAATATCGCAGAAAGCGAAAAATGGATAAAGAAGTTGTGGTACTTACGTACAATGCAATATCACTCAGCAATGAAATCTATGTCATCAGGCCCATAGCAGCATAATGAGTGGATTCAGGTATGATGATTCTAACTGAAATAAGTCACACAGAAAAAGAAACATCATAAGATATCACTAATACACGGAATGTAAACTTGGCTACACAGGAACTGGATTACAAAATAGAACAGGGTCTCAAATGTAGAAAACCAACTTATGCTTGCTTAAGGGGAAAGGTGAGTTGGGGTGCTGCATAAAACCAGAGACTGAAATGAGCACAGATAAAGTTCCTTAAGCCAAATATGGAATAGACAAGAGCTACTCCTTGCTCAACGAAATGGACTCAACACCCCATATGAAACGCCTAAGAATGTACCTGACTAGTAAGTATCTTAAAACCTATGGATTGCTATGTCTCCGAAAGAGAATCAAGCGTGTGTACAGGGGCATAAACGCAGCAGTGATAGGATTGGAGAGGTTCGGGGAGCAAATGAAGACCCTTTGAAGTCATATTGCATGGTACCCATTCCACGGGTCTCAACTCTCCAGGTTTAAGGGATTCTTCCTTCAGCTAAAACATGCATGTGGAACCCAGAGTATGATCAACCGTGTGATCGGGAGTCGTGTTCAAATATGTCTCAGTTTTCGTCCCCTGGTACTCGGGTGCAACATTCAAGATGCTTTACTAACACTCTCCCGACTTGGCGAGTCAGTGCCTTTAACCTCCTGTTTGGCCCAGTTTGCAATTTCTGCGGAAGATGAACAGGAATAGGGAGGACCAATGAGAGACTAGCTGGAGGTGTCTGGACGGGCAAATTTAACTCTCATTTCCCACCAGGAAGAGGAATTAACCAAAGGCTCAGCGTGCCGTGCCGGAACCAGATTAGGGCCTGAATCAATCCTGCGGTGTTGCGGCCAGCTCACAAGAAAGCGAGTTGAAGAAAGGAGCTCAGGGGCACTGTAATTCACAAACCTGCAGAGTTATAAATGACAGCTATCGTCCAAAAATATACTGAAGTAAGGCTGCCAAGAGGACTTGAAAGCGGGGCAAAACTGCAGGAAACCGATTTCAGGAGACAGAATGGAATTGCATTTAAAGCATAGGAAAAGAGGCAGAACGTCCACAATGATGCACTTGGCCATAAAGGTCATATGCGTTTTATCCTGAATATATTCAGGAAAAAACGCATATGCCCTTTTTGGCCAACCAAGCAAGCTTGCAAAGGAAATCTGCACTACAATGAAGTCTCACTTCCCCCCGGTCAAAAGGGCCATCTGAAAAAAGTGTAAAATCCAGAAAGGCAGGACAGGCCATGGAGAACTGGGAGCCTTGTTATGCTGATGGGCGGGATGTAAATTGCCAACAGCCACTAGGGAGAAGTGTATGGTGTCTCCTGAAACATCTAAAAAACAAAGCAACAGAGCCTAGGGCACTTCCACTTATGGTCCTATAGCTTAGGGAAATTAAAATCAAAAAGACACAGCCACCCCAAAGTTTGGGACGGCTCTGTTTACAAGAACCTCGTTTACGGTACAAGTTCAATATCGCAGAAAGTGAAAAATGGATAAAGAAGTTGTGGTACTTACGTACAATGCAATATCACTCAGCAATGAAATCTATGTCATCAGGCCCATAGCAGCATAATGAGTGGATTCAGGTATGATGATTCTAACTGAAATAAGTCACACAGAAAAAGAAATATCATAAGATATCACTAATACACGGAATGTAAACTTGGCTACACAGGAACTGGATTACAAACAGAACAGGGTCTCAAATGTAGAAAACCAACTTATGCTTGCTTAAGGGGAAAGGTGAGTTGGGGTGCTGCATAAAACCAGAGACTGAAATGAGCACAGATAATGTTCCTTAAGCCAAATATGGAATAGACAAGAACTACTCCTTGCTCAACGAAATGGACTCAACACCCCATATGAAACGCCTAAGAATGTACCTGACTAGTAAGTATCTTAAAACCTATGGATTGCTATGTCTCCGAAAGAGAATCAAGCGTGTGTACAGGGGCATAAACGCAGCAGTGATAGGATTGGAGAAGTTCGGTGAGCAAATGAAGACCCTTTGAAGTCATATTGCATGGTACCCATTCCACGGGTCTCAACTCTCCAGGTTTAAGGGATTCTTCCTTCAGCTAAAACATGCATGTGGAACCCAGAGTATGATCAACCGTGTGATCGGGAGACGTGTTCAAATATGTCTCAGTTTTCGTCCCCTGGTACTCAGGTGCAACATTCCAGACGCTTTACTAACACTCTCCCGACTTGGAGAGTCAGTGCCTTTAACCTCCTGTTTGGCCCAGTTTGCAATTTCTGCGGAAGATGAACAGGAATAGGGAGAACCAATGAGAGACAAGCTGGAGGTGTCTGGATGGGCAAATTTAACTCTCATTTCCCACCAGGAAGAGGAATTAACCAAAGGCTCAGCGTGCCGTGCCGGAACCAGATTAGGGTCTGAAGCAATCCTGCGGTGTTGCGGCCAGCTCACAAGAAAGCGAGTTGAAGAAAGGAGCTCAGGGGCACTGTAATTCACAAACCTGCAGAGTTATAAATGACAGCTATCGTCCAAAAATATACTGAAGTAAGGCTGCCAAGAGGACTTGAAAGCGGGGCAGAATTGCAAGAAACCGATTTCAGGAGGTACTCTGGAATTGCATTTAAAGCATAGGAAAAGAGGCAGAACGTCCACAATGGTGCACTTGGCCATAAAAGGCATATGTGTTTTTTCCTGAATATATTCAGGAAAAAACGCATATGCGCTTTTTGGCCAACCAAGCAAGCTTGCAAAGGAAATCTGCACTACAATGAAGTCTCACTTCCCCCGGACAAAAGGGCCATCTGAAAAAAGTGTAAAATCCAGAAAGGCAGGACAGGCCATGGAGAACTGGGAGCCTTGTTATGCTGATGGGCGGGATGTAAATTGCCAACAGCCACTCGGGAGAAGTGTATAGTGTTTCCTGAAACATCTAAAAAACAAAGTAACAGAGCCTAGGGGACTTCCACTTATGGTCCTACAGCTTAGGGAAATTAAAATCAAAAAGACACAGCCACCCCAAAATTTAGGACGGCTCTGTTTACAAGAACCTCGTTTACGGTACAAGTTCAATATCGCGGAAAGCGAAAAATGGATAAAGAAGTTGTGGTACGTACGTACAATGCAATATCACTCAGCAATGAAATCTATGTCATCAGGCCCATAGCAGCATAATGAGTGGATTCAGGTATGATGATTCTAACTGAAATAAGTCACAAAGAAAAAGAAACATCATAAGACATCACTAATACACGGAATGTAAACTTGGCTACACAGGAACTGGATTACAAAACAGAACAGGGTCTCACATGTAGAAAACCAACTTATGCTTGCTTAAGGGGAAAGGTGAGTTGGGGTGCTGCATAAAACCAGAGACTGAAATGAGCACAGATAAAGTTCCTTAAGCCAAATATGGAATAGACAAGAGCTACTCCTTGCTCAATGAAATGGACTCAACACCCCATATTAAACGCCTAAGAATGTACCTGACTAGTAAGTATCTTAAAACCTATGGATTGCTATGTCTCCAAAAGAGAATCAAGCGTGTGTACAGGGGCATAAACGCAGCAGTGATAGGATTGGAGAGGTTCGGTGAGCAAATGAAGACCCTTTGAAGTCATGTTGCATGGTACCCATTCCAGAGGTCTCAACTCTCCAGGTTTAAGGGATTCTTCCTTCAGCTAAAACATGCATGTGGAACCCAGAGTATGATCAACCATGTGATTGGGACACGTGTTCAAATATGTATCAGTTTTCGTCCCCTGGTACTCAGCTGCAACATTCCACATGCTTTACTAACACTCTCCCGACTTGGAGAGTCACTGCCTTTAACCTCCTGTTTGGCCCAGTTTGCAATTTCTGCGGAAGATGAACAGGAATACGGAGAACCATTGAGAGACTAGCTGGAGGTCTCTGGACGGGCCAAATTAACTCTCATTTCCCACCAGGAAGAGGAATTAACCAAAGGCTCAGCGTGCCGTGCCAGAACCAGATTAGGGCCTGAAGCAATCCTGTGGTGTTGCGGCCAGCTCACAAGAAAGCGAGTTGAAGAAAGGAGCTCGGGGCACTGTAATTCACAAAACAGCAGAGTTATAAATGACAGCTATCATCCAAAAATATACTGAAGTAAGGATGCCAAGAGGATTAAAAGTGGGGCAGAATTGCAGGAAACTGATTTCAGAAGGTAGACTGGAATTGCATTTAAAGTATAGGAAAAGAGGCAGAACGTGGACAATGATGCGCTTGGCCAAAAAGGGCGTATGCGTTTTTCCCTGAATATATTCAGGAAAAAACGCATACGCCCTTTTTGGCCAACCAAGCAAGCTTGCAAAGGAAATCTGCACTACAATGAAGTCTCACTTCCCCCCGGTCAAAAGGGCCATCTGAAAAAAGTGTAAAATCTAGAAAGGTAGGACAGGCCATGGAGAACTGGGAGCCTTGTTATGCTGATGGGCGGGATGTAAATTGCCAACAGCCACTCGGGAGAAGTGTATGGTGTTTCCTGAAACATCTAAAAAACAAAGCAACAGAGCCTAGGGCACTTCCACTTATGGTCCTATAGGTTAGGGAAATTAAAATCAAAAAGACACAGCGACCCCAAAGTTTGGGACGGCTCTGTTTACAAGAACCTCGTTTACGGTACAAGTTCAATATCGCAGAAAGCGAAAAATGGATAAAGAAGTTGTGGTACTTACGTAAATGCAATATCACTCAGGAATGAAATCTATATCATCAGGCCCGTAGCAGCATAATGAGTGGATTCAGGTATGATGACTCTAACTGAAATAAGTCACACAGAAAAAGAAACATCATAAGATGTCACTAATACACGGAATGTAAACTTGGCTACACAGGAACTGGATTACAAAAGAGAAGAGGGTCTCCAATGTAGAAAACCAACTTATGCTTGCTTAAGGGGAAAGGTGAGTTGGGGTGCTGCATAAAACCAGAGATTGAAATGAGCACAGATAAAGTTCCTTAAGCCAAATATGGAATAGACAAGAGCTACTCCTTGCTCAACGAAATGGACTCAACACCCCATATTAAACGCCTAAGAATGTACCTGACTAGTAAGTATCTTAAAACCTATGGATTGCTATGTCTCCGAAAGAGAATCAAGCGTGTGTACAGGGGCATAAACGCAGCAGTGATAGGATTGGAGAGGTTCGGTGAGCAAATGAAGACCCTTTGAAGTCATATTGCATGGTACCCATTCCACGGGTCTCAACTCTCCAGGTTTAAGGGATTCTTCCTTCAGCTAAAACATGCATGTGGAACCCAGAGTATGATCAACCGTGTGATCGGGAGTCGTGTTCAAATATGTCTCAGTTTTCGTCCCCTGGTACTCGGGTGCAACATTCAAGATGCTTTACTAACACTCTCCCGACTTGGAGAGTCAGTGCCTTTAACCTCCTGTTTGGCCCAGTTTGCAATTTCTGCGGAAGATGAACAGGAATAGGGAGGACCAATGAGAGACTAGCTGGAGGTGTCTGGACGGGCAAATTTAACTCTCATTTCCCACCAGGAAGAGGAATTAACCAAAGGCTCAGCGTGCCGTGCCGGAACCAGATTAGGGCCTGAATCAATCCTGCGGTGTTGCGGCCAGCTCACAAGAAAGCGAGTTGAAGAAAGGAGCTCAGGGGCACTGTAATTCACAAACCTGCAGAGTTATAAATGACAGCTATCGTCCAAAAATAAACTGAAGTAAGGCTGCCAAGAAGACTTGAAAGCGGGGCAGAACTGCAGGAAACCGATTTCAGGAGACAGACTGGAATTGCATTTAAAGCATAGGAAAAGAGGCAGAACGTCCACAATGATGCACTTGGCCATAAAGGGCATATGCGTTTTATCCTGAATATATTCAGGAAAAAACGCATATGCCCTTTTTGGCCAACCAAGCAAGCTTGCAAAGGAAATCTGCACTACAATGAAGTCTCACTTCCCCCCGGTCAAAAGGGCCATCTGAAAAAAGTGTAAAATCCAGAAAGACAGGTCAGGCCATGGAGAACTGGGAGCCTTGTTATGCTGATGGGCGGGATGTAAATTGCCAACAGCCACTGGGGAGAAGTGTATGGTGTTTCCAGAAACATCTAAAAGACAAAGCAACAGAGCCTAGGGCTCTTCCACTTATGGTCCTATAGCATAGGGAAATTAAAATCAAAAAGACACAGCCACCCCAAAGTTTGGGACGGCTTGGTTTACAAGAACCTCGTTTATGGTACAAGTTCAATATCGCAGAAAGTGAGAAATGGATAAAGAAGTTGTGGTACTTACGTACAATGCAATATCACTCAGCAATGAAATCTATGTCATCAGGCCCGTAGCAGCATAATGAGTGGATTCAGGTATGATGATTCTAACTGAAATAAGTCACACAGAAAAAGAAACATCATAAGATATCACTAATACATGGAATGTAAACTAGGCTACACAGGAACTGGATTACAAAACAGAACAGGGTCTCAAATGTAGAAAACCAACTTATGCTTGCTTAAGGGGAAAGATGAGATGGGGTGCTGCATAAAACCAGAGATTGAAATGAGCACAGATAAAGTTCCTTAAGCCAAATATGTAATAGACAAGAGCTACTCCTTGCTCAACGAAATGGACTCAACACCCCATATTAAACGCCTAAGAATGTACCTGACTAGTAAGTATCTTAAAACCTATGGATTGCTATGTCTCCGAAAGAGAATCAAGCGTGTGTACAGGGGCATAAACGCAGCAGTGATAGGATTGGAGAGGTTCGGTGAGCAAATGAAGACCCTTTGAAGTCATATTGCATGGTACCCATTCCACGGGTCTCAACTCTCCAGGTTTAAGGGATTCTTCCTTCAGCTAAAACATGCATGTGGAACCCAGAGTATGATCAACCGTGTGATCGGGAGACGTGTTCAAATATGTCTCAGTTGTCGTCCCCTGGTACTCGGATGCAACATTCCAGATGCTTTACTAACACTCTCCCGACTTGGAGAGTCAGTGCCTTTAACCTCCTGTTTGGCCCAGTTTGCAATTTCTGCGGAAGATGAACAGGAATAGGGAGAACCAATGAGAGACTAGCTGGAGGTGTCTGGACGGGCAAATTTAACTCTCATTTCCCACCAGGAAGAGGAATTAACCAAAGGCTCAGCGTGCCGTGCCGGAACCAGATTAGGGCCTGAAGCAATCCTGCGGTGTTGCGGCCAGCTCACAAGAAAGCGAGTTGAAGAAAGGAGCTCAGGGGCACTGTAATTCACAAACCTGCAGAGTTATAAATGACAGCTATCCTCCAAAAATATACTGAAGTAAGGCTGCCAAGAGGACTTGAAAGCGGGGCAGAATGGCAGGAAACCGATTTCAGGAGGTAGACTGGAATTGCATTTAAAGCATAGGAAAAGAGGCAGAACGTCCACAATGATGCACTTGGCCAAAAAGGGCGTATGCGTTTTTTCCTGAATATATTCAGGAAAAAACGCATACGCCCTTTTTCGCCAACCAAGCAAGCTTGCAAAGGAAATCTGCACTACAATGAAGTCTCACTTCCCCCCCAGCCTGGTCAAAAGGGCCATCTGAAAAAAGTGTAAAATCCAGAAAGGCAGGACAGGCCATGGAGAACTGGGAGCCTTGTTATGCTGATGGGCGGGATGTAAATTGCCAACAGCCACTCGGGAGAAGTGTATGGTGTTTCCTGAAACATCTGAAAAACAAAGCATCAGAGCCTAGGGCACTTCCACTTATGGTCCTATAGCTTAGGGAAATTAAAATCAAAAAGACACAGCCACCCCAAAGTTTGGAACGGCTCTGTTTACAAGAACCTCGTTTACGGTACAAGTTCAATATCGCAGAAAGTGAAAACTGGATAAAGAAGTTGTGGTACTTACGTACAATGCAATATCACTCAGCAATGAAATCTATGTCATCAGGCCCGTAGCAGCATAATGAGTGGATTCAGGTATGATGATTCTAACTGAAATAAGTCACACAGAAAAAGAAACATCATAAGATATCACTAATACACAGAATGTAAACTTGGCTACACAGGAACTGGATTACAAAACAGAAGAGGGTCTCAAATTTAGAAAACCAACTTATGCTTGCTTAAGGGGAAAGGTGAGTTGGGTTGCTGCATAAAACCAGAGATTGAAATGAGCACAGATAAAGTTCCTTAAGCCAAATATGGAATAGACAAGAGCTACTCCTTGCTCAACGAAATGGACTCAACACCCCATATGAAACGCCTAAGAATGTACCTGACTAGTAAGTATCTTAAAACCTATGGATGGCTATGTGTCCGAAAGAGAATCAAGCGTGTGTACAGGGGCATAAACGCAGCAGTGACAGGATTGGAGAGGTTCGGTGAGCAAATGAAGACCCTTTGAAGTCATATTGCATGGTACCCATTCCACGGGTCTCAACTCTCCAGTTTTAAGGGATTCTTCCTTCAGCTAAAACATGCATGTGGAACCCAGAGTATGATCAACGGTGTGATCGGGAGACGTGTTCAAATATGTCTCAATTTTCGTGCCCTGGTACTCCGGTGCAACATTCCAGATGCTTTACTAACACTCTCCCGACTTGGAGAGTCAGTGCCTTTAACCTCCTGTATGGCCCAGTTTGCAATTTCTGCGGAAGATGAACAGGAATAGGGAGAACCAATGAGAGACTAGCTGGAGGTGTCTGGACGGGCAAATTTAACTCTCATTTCCCACCAGGAAGAGGAATTAACCAAAGGCTCAGCGTGCCGTGCCGGAACCAGATTAGGGCCTGAAGCAATCCTGCGGTGTTGCGGCCAGCTCACAAGAAAGCGAGTTGAAGAAAGGAGCTCAGGGGCACTGTAATTCACAAACCTGCAGAGTTATAAATGACAGCTATCCTCCAAAAATATACTGAAGTAAGGCTGCCAAGAGGACTTGAAAGCGGGGCAGAATGGCAGGAAACCGATTTCAGGAGGTAGACTGGAATTGCATTTAAAGCATAGGAAAAGAGGCAGAACGTCCACAATGATGCACTTGGCCAAAAAGGGCGTATGCGTTTTTTCCTGAATATATTCAGGAAAAAACGCATACGCCCTTTTTCGCCAACCAAGCAAGCTTGCAAAGGAAATCTGCACTACAATGAAGTCTCACTTCCCCCCCAGCCTGGTCAAAAGGGCCATCTGAAAAAAGTGTAAAATCCAGAAAGGCAGGACAGGCCATGGAGAACTGGGAGCCTTGTTATGCTGATGGGCGGGATGTAAATTGCCAACAGCCACTCGGGAGAAGTGTATGGTGTTTCCTGAAACATCTGAAAAACAAAGCATCAGAGCCTAGGGCACTTCCACTTATGGTCCTATAGCTTAGGGAAATTAAAATCAAAAAGACACAGCCACCCCAAAGTTTGGAACGGCTCTGTTTACAAGAACCTCGTTTACGGTACAAGTTCAATATCGCAGAAAGTGAAAACTGGATAAAGAAGTTGTGGTACTTACGTACAATGCAATATCACTCAGCAATGAAATCTATGTCATCAGGCCCGTAGCAGCATAATGAGTGGATTCAGGTATGATGATTCTAACTGAAATAAGTCACACAGAAAAAGAAACATCATAAGATATCACTAATACACAGAATGTAAACTTGGCTACACAGGAACTGGATTACAAAACAGAAGAGGGTCTCAAATTTAGAAAACCAACTTATGCTTGCTTAAGGGGAAAGGTGAGTTGGGTTGCTGCATAAAACCAGAGATTGAAATGAGCACAGATAAAGTTCCTTAAGCCAAATATGGAATAGACAAGAGCTACTCCTTGCTCAACGAAATGGACTCAACACCCCATATGAAACGCCTAAGAATGTACCTGACTAGTAAGTATCTTAAAACCTATGGATGGCTATGTGTCCGAAAGAGAATCAAGCGTGTGTACAGGGGCATAAACGCAGCAGTGACAGGATTGGAGAGGTTCGGTGAGCAAATGAAGACCCTTTGAAGTCATATTGCATGGTACCCATTCCACGGGTCTCAACTCTCCAGTTTTAAGGGATTCTTCCTTCAGCTAAAACATGCATGTGGAACCCAGAGTATGATCAACGGTGTGATCGGGAGACGTGTTCAAATATGTCTCAATTTTCGTGCCCTGGTACTCCGGTGCAACATTCCAGATGCTTTACTAACACTCTCCCGACTTGGAGAGTCAGTGCCTTTAACCTCCTGTATGGCCCAGTTTGCAATTTCTGCGGAAGATGAACAGGAATAGAGAGAACCAATGAGAGACTAGATGGAGGAGTCTGGACGGGCAAATTTAACTCTCATTTCCCACCAGGAAGAGGAATTAACCAAAGGCTCAGCGTGCCGTGCCGGAACCAGATTAGGGCCTGAAGCAATCGTGCGGTGTTGCGGCCAGCTCACAAGAAAGCGAGTTGAAGAAAGGAGCTCAGGGGCACTGTAATTCACAAACCTGCAGAGTTATAAATGACAGCTATCGTCCAAAAATAAACTGAAGTAAGGCTGCCAAGAAGACTTGAAAGCGGGGCAGAACTGCAGGAAACCGATTTCAGGAGACAGACTGGAATTGCATTTAAAGCATAGGAAAAGAGGCAGAACGTCCACAATGATGCACTTGGCCATAAAGGGCATATGCGTTTTATCCTGAATATATTCAGGAAAAAACGCATATGCCCTTTTTGGCCAACCAAGCAAGCTTGCAAAGGAAATCTGCACTACAATGAAGTCTCACTTCCCCCCGGTCAAAAGGGCCATCTGAAAAAAGTGTAAAATCCAGAAAGACAGGTCAGGACATGGAGAACTGGGAGCCTTGTTATGCTGATGGGCGGGATGTAAATTGCCAACAGCCACTGGGGAGAAGTGTATGGTGTTTCCAGAAACATCTAAAAGACAAAGCAACAGAGCCTAGGGCTCTTCCACTTATGGTCCTATAGCATAGGGAAATTAAAATCAAAAAGACACAGCCACCCCAAAGTTTGGGACGGCTTGGTTTACAAGAACCTCGTTTATGGTACAAGTTCAATATCGCAGAAAGTGAGAAATGGATAAAGAAGTTGTGGTACTTACGTACAATGCAATATCACTCAGCAATGAAATCTATGTCATCAGGCCCGTAGCAGCATAATGAGTGGATTCAGGTATGATGATTCTAACTGAAATAAGTCACACAGAAAAAGAAACATCATAAGATATCACTAATACATGGAATGTAAACTAGGCTACACAGGAACTGGATTACAAAACAGAACAGGGTCTCAAATGTAGAAAACCAACTTATGCTTGCTTAAGGGGAAAGATGAGATGGGGTGCTGCATAAAACCAGAGATTGAAATGAGCACAGATAAAGTTCCTTAAGCCAAATATGTAATAGACAAGAGCTACTCCTTGCTCAACGAAATGGACTCAACACCCCATATTAAACGCCTAAGAATGTACCTGACTAGTAAGTATCTTAAAACCTATGGATTGCTATGTCTCCGAAAGAGAATCAAGCGTGTGTACAGGGGCATAAACGCAGCAGTGATAGGATTGGAGAGGTTTGGTGAGCAAATGAAGACCCTTTGAAGTCATATTGCATGGTACCCATTCCACGGGTCTCAACTCTCCAGGTTTAAGGGATTCTTCCTTCAGCTAAAACATGCATGTGGAACCCAGAGTATGATCAACCGTGTGATCGGGAGACGTGTTCAAATATGTCTCAGTTGTCGTCCCCTGGTACTCGGATGCAACATTCCAGATGCTTTACTAACACTCTCCCGACTTGGAGAGTCAGTGCCTTTAACCTCCTGTTTGGCCCAGTTTGCAATTTCTGCGGAAGATGAACAGGAATAGGGAGAACCAATGAGAGACTAGCTGGAGGTGTCTGGACGGGCAAATTTAACTCTCATTTCCCACCAGGAAGAGGAATTAACCAAAGGCTCAGCGTGCCGTGCCGGAACCAGATTAGGGCCTGAAGCAATCCTGCGGTATTGCGGCCAGCTCACAAGAAAGCGAGTTGAAGAAAGGAGCTCAGGGGCACTGTAATTCACAAACCTGCAGAGTTATAAATGACAGCTATCGTCCAAAAATATACTGAAGTAAGGCTGCCAAGAGGACTTGAAAGCGGGGCAGAATGGCAGGAAACCGATTTCAGGAGGTAGACTGGAATTGCATTTAAAGCATAGGAAAAGAGGCAGAACGTCCACAATGATGCACTTGGCCAAAAAGGGGGTATGCGTTTTTTCCTGAATATATTCAGGAAAAAACGCATACGCCCTTTTTCGCCAACCAAGCAAGCTTGCAAAGGAAATCTGCACTACAATGAAGTCTCACTTCCCCCCCAGCCTGGTCAAAAGGGCCATCTGAAAAAAGTGTAAAATCCAGAAAGGCAGGACAGGCCATGGAGAACTGGGAGCCTTGTTATGCTGATGGGCGGGATGTAAATTGCCAACAGCCACTCGGGAGAAGTGTATGGTGTTTCCTGAAACATCTGAAAAACAAAGCATCAGAGCCTAGGGCACTTCCACTTATGGTCCTATAGCTTAGGGAAATTAAAATCAAAAAGACACAGCCACCCCAAAGTTTGGAACGGCTCTGTTTACAAGAACCTCGTTTACGGTACAAGTTCAATATCGCAGAAAGTGAAAACTGGATAAAGAAGTTGTGGTACTTACGTACAATGCAATATCACTCAGCAATGAAATCTATGTCATCAGGCCCGTAGCAGCATAATGAGTGGATTCAGGTATGATGATTCTAACTGAAATAAGTCACACAGAAAAAGAAACATCATAAGATATCACTAATACACAGAATGTAAACTTGGCTACACAGGAACTGGATTACAAAACAGAAGAGGGTCTCAAATTTAGAAAACCAACTTATGCTTGCTTAAGGGGAAAGGTGAGTTGGGTTGCTGCATAAAACCAGAGATTGAAATGAGCACAGATAAAGTTCCTTAAGCCAAATATGGAATAGACAAGAGCTACTCCTTGCTCAACGAAATGGACTCAACACCCCATATGAAACGCCTAAGAATGTACCTGACTAGTAAGTATCTTAAAACCTATGGATGGCTATGTGTCCGAAAGAGAATCAAGCGTGTGTACAGGGGCATAAACGCAGCAGTGACAGGATTGGAGAGGTTCGGTGAGCAAATGAAGACCCTTTGAAGTCATGTTGCATGGTACCCATTCCACGGGTCTCAACTCTCCAGCTTTAAGGGATTTTTCCTTCAGCTGAAACATGCATGTGGAACCCAGAGTATGATGAACCGTGTGATCGGGAGACGTGTTCAAATATGTCTCAGTTTTCGTCCGCTGGTACTCGGGTGCAACATTCCAGACGCTTTACTAACACTCTCCCGACTTGGAGAGTCAGTGCCTTTAACCTCCTGTTTGGCCAGTTTGCAATTTCTGCGGAATATTTCCAGGAATAGGGAGAACAAATGAGAGACTAGCTGGAGGTGTCTGGATGGGCAAATTTAACTCTCATTTCCCACCAGGAAGAGGAATTAACCAAAGGCTCAGCGTGCCTTGCCGGAACCAAATTAGGGCCTGAAGCAATCCTGCGGTGTTTCTGCCAGCTCACAAGAAAGCGAGTTGAAGAAAGGAGCTCAGGGGCACTGTAATTCACAAACCTGCAGAGTTATAAATGACAGCTATCGTCCAAAAATATACTGAAGTAAGGCTGCCAAGAGGACTTGAAAGCGGGGCAGAATTGCAGGAAACCGATTTCAGGAGGTAGACTGGAATTGCATTGAAAGCATAGGAAAAGAGGCAGAACGTGGACAATGATGCAATTGGCCAAAAAGGGCGTATGCGTTTTTTCCTGAATATATTCAAGAAAAAACGCATACAAACTTTTTGGCCAACCAAGCAAGCTTGCAAAGGAAATCTGCACTACAATGAAGTCTCACTTCCCCCGGGTCAAAAGGGCCATCTGAAAAAAGTGTAAAATCCAGAAAGGCAGGACAGGCCATGGAGAACTGGGAGCCTTGTTATGCTGATGGGCGGGATGTAAATTGCCAACAGCCACTCAGGAGAAGTGTATGGTGTATCCTGTAACATCTAAAAAACAAAGCAACAGAGCCTAGGGCACTTCCTCTTATGGTCCTATAGCTTAGGGAAATTAAAATCAAAAAGAAACAGCCACCCCAAAGTTTGGGATGGCTCTGTTTACAAGAACCGCGTTTATGGTATAAGTGCAATATGGCAGAAAGTGGAAAATGGATAAAGAAGATGTGGGACTTACGTACAATGCAATATCACTCAGCAATGAAATCTATGTCATCAGGCCCGTAGCAGCATAATGAGTGGATTCAGGTATGATGATTCTAACTGAAATAAGTCACACAGAAATAGAAACATCTTAAGTTGTCACTAATACACGGAATGTAAACTTGGCTACACAGGAACTGAATTACAAAACAGAACAGGGTCTCAAATTTAGAAAACCAACTTATGCTTGCTTAAGGGGAAAGGTGAGTTGGGGTGCTGCATAAAACCAGAGATTGAAATGAGCACAGATAAAGTTCCTTAAGCCAAATATGGAATAGACAAGAGCTACTCCTTGCTCAACGAAATGGACTCAACACGCCATATTAAACGCCTTAGAATGTACCTGACTAGTAAGTTTCTTAAAACTTATGGATTGCTATGTCTCCAAAAGAGAATCCAGCCTGTGTACAAGAGCATAAACGCAGCAGTGATAGGATTGGAGAGGTTTGGTGAGCAAATGAAGACCCTTTGAAGTCATATTGCACGGTACCCATTCCACAGGTCTCAAGTCTCCAGGTTTAAGGGATTCTTCCTTCAGCTAAACATGCATGTGAAACCCAGAGTATGACCAACCGTGTGATCGGGAGACGTGTTCCAATATGTCTCAGTTCTCGTCCCCTGGTACTCGGGTGCAACATTCCAGATGCTTTACTAACACTCTCCCGACATGGAGAGTCAGTGCCTTTAACCTCCTGTTTGGCTCAGTTTGCTATTTCTGCGGAAGATGAACAGGAATAGGGAGAGCCAATGAGAGACTAGCTGGAGGTTTCTGGACGGGCAAATTTAACTCTCATTTCCCACCAGGAAGAGGAATTAACCAAAGGCTCAGCGTGCCGTGCCGGAACCAGATTAGGGCCTAAAGCAATCGTGCGGTGTTGCGGCCAGCTCACAAGAAAGCGAGTTGAATAAAGGAGCTCAGGGGCACTGTAATTCACAAAACTGCAGAGTTATAAATGACAGCTATCGTCCAAAAATATACTGAAGTAAGGCTGCCAAGAGGTCTTGAATGCGGGGCAGAATTTCAGGAAACCAATTTCAGGATGTAGACTCGAATTGCATTTAAAGCATAGGAAAAGAGGCAGAACGTCCACAATGATGCACTTGGCCAAAAAGGGCGTATGCGATTTTTCCTGAATATATTCAGGAAAAAATGAATACGCCCTTTTTGGCCAACCAAGCAAGCTTGCAAAGGAAATCTGCACTACAATGAAGTCTCACTTCACCCCGGTCAAAAGGGCCATCTGGAAAAAGTGTAAAATCCAGAAAGGCAGGATAGGCCATGGAGAACTGGGAGCCTTGTTATGCTGTTGGGCGGGATGTGAATTCAGAAGAGCCACTCCGGAGAAGTGTATGTTGTTTCCTGAAACATCTAAAAAACAAAGCAACAGAGCCTAGGGCACTTCCTCTTATGGTCCTATAGCTTAGGGAAATTAAAATCAAAACGACAAGGCCACCCCAAATTTTGGGACGGCTCTGTTTACAAGAACCTCGTTTACGGTACAAGTTCAATATCGCAGAAAGTGAAAAATGGATAAAGAAGTTGTGGTACTTACGTACAATGCAATATCACTCAGCAATGAAATCTATGTCATCAGGCCCATAGCAGCATAATGAGTGGATTCAGGTATGATGATTCTAACTGAAATAAGTCACACAGAAAAAGAAACATCATAACATATCACTAATACACGGAATGTAAACTTGGCTACACAGGTAGTGGATTACAAAACAGAACAGGGTCTCAAATGTAGAAAACCAACTTATGCTTGCTTAAGGGGAAAGGTGAGTTGGGGTTCTGCATAAAACCAGAGATTGAAATGAGCACAGATAAAGTTCCTTAAGCCAAATATGGAATAGACAAGAGCTACTCCTTGCTCAACGAAATGCACTCAACACCCCATATTAAACGCCTAAGAATGTACCTGACTAGTAAGTATCTTAAAACCTATGGATTGTGCTTCCCTCGTGGCGCAGTGGTTGAGAGTCCGCCTGCCGATGCAGGGGACATGTGTTCGTGCCTCGGTCCGGGAAGATCCCTCATGCCGCGGAGCGGCTGGGCCCGTGAGCCATGGCCGCTGAGCCTGCGCGTCCAGAGCCTGTGCTCTGCAATGGGAGAGGCCACAGGAGTGAGAGGTCCGCGTACCGCAAAAAAAAAAAAAAAAAAAAAAAAAAAACCTATGGATTGCTATGTCTCCGAAAGAGAATCAAGCGTGTGTACAGGGGCATAAACGCAGCAGTGATAGGATTTGAGAGGTTCGGTGAGCAAATGAAGACCCTTTGAAGTCATATTGCATGGTACCCATTCCACGGGTCTCAACTCTCCAGGTTTAAGGGATTCTTCCTTCAGCTAAAACATGCATGTGGAACCCAGAGTATGATCAACCGTGTGATCGGGAGACGTGTTCAAATATGTCTCAGTTTTCGTCCCCTGGTACTCGGGTGCAACATTCCAGACGCTTAACTAACACTCTCCCGACTTGGAGAGTCAGTGCCTTTAACCTCCTGTTTAGCCAGTTTGCAATTTCTGTGGAATATTTCCAGGAATAGGGAGAACCAATGAGAGACTAGCTGGAGGTGTCTGGATGGGCAAATTTAACGTTCATTTCCCACTAGGAAGAGGAATTAACCAAAGGCTCAGCGTGCCGTGCCGGAACCAGATTAGGGCCTGAAGCAATCCTGCGGTGTTGCGGCCAGCTCACAAGAAAGCGAGTTGAACAAAGGAGCTCAGGGGCACTGTAATTCACAAACCTGCAGAGTTATAAATGACAGCTATCGTCCAAAAATATACTGAAGTAAGGCTGCCAAGAGGACTTGAAAGCGGGGCAGAATTGCAGGAAACCAATTTCAGGAGGTAGACTGGAATTGCATTTAAAGCATAGGAAAAGAGGCAGAACGTCCACAATGATGCACTTGGCCAAAAAGGGCGTATGCGTTTTTTCCTGAATATATTCAGGAAAAAATGCATACGCCCTTTTTGGTCAACCAAGCAATTTTGCAAAGGAAATCTGCACTACAATGAAGTCTCACTTCCCCCGGGTCAAAAGGGCCATCTGCAAAAAGTGTAAAATCCAGAAAGGCAGGACAGGCCATGGAGAACTGGGAGCCTTGTTATGCTGATGGGCGGGATGTAAATTGCCAACAGCCACTCGGGAGAAGTGTATGGTGTTTCCTGAAACATCTAAAAAACAAAGCAACAGAGCCGAGGGCACTTCCACTTATGGTCCTATAGCTTAGGGAAATTAAAATCAAAAAGACACAGCCACCCCAAAATTTGGGACGGCTCTGTTTACAACAACCGCGTTTATGATACAAGTTCAATATCGCAGAAAGTGGAAAATGGATAAAGAAGTTGTGGTAATTACGTACAATGCAATATTACTCAACAATGAAATCTATGTCATCAGGCCCGTAGCAACATAATGAGTGGATTCAGGTATGATGATTCTAACTGAAATAAGTCACACAGAAAAAGAAACATCATAAGATATCACTAATAAACGGAATGTAAACTTGGCTAAACAGGAACTGGATTACAAAACAGAACAGGGTCTCAAATTTAGAAAACCAACTTATGCTTGCTTAAGGGGAAAGGTGAGTTGGGGTGCTGCAGAAAACCAGAGATTGAAAGGAGCACAGATAAAGTTCCTTAGGCCAAATATGTAATAGACAAGAGCTACTCCTTGCTCAACGAAATGGACTCAACACCCCATATTAAACGCCTAAGAATGTACCTGACTAGTGAGTATCTTAAAACCTATGCATTGCTATGTCTCCGAAAGAGAATCAAGCGTGTGTACAGGGGCATAAACGCAGCAGTGATAGGATTGTTGAGGTTCGGTGAGCAAATGAAGACCCTTTGAAGTCATATTGCATGGTACCCATTCCACGGGTCTCAACTCTCCAGGTTTAAGGGATTCTTCCTTCAGCTAAAACATGCATGTGGAACCCAGAGTATGATCAACCGTGTGATCGGGAGACATGTTCAAATATGTCTCAGTTTTCGTCCCCTGGTACTCGGGCACAACATTCCACACGCTTTACTAACACTCTCCCGACTTGGAGAGTCAGTGCCTTTAACCTCCTGTTTGGCCCAGTTTGCAATTTCTGCGGAAGATGAACAGGAATAGGGAGAACCAATGAGAGACTAGCTGGAGGTGTCTGGACGGGCAAATTTAACTCTCATTTCCCAGCAGGAAGAGGAATTAACCAAAGGCTCAGCGTGCCGTGCCGGAACCAGATTAGGGCCTGAAGCAATCCTGTGGTGTTATGGCCAGCTCACAAGAAAGCGAGTTGAAGAAAGGAGCTCAGGGGCACTGTAATTCACAAACCTGCAGAGTTATAAATGACAGCTATCGTCCAAAAATATACTGAAGTAACGCTGCCAAGAGGACTTGAAAGCTGGGCAGAATTGCAGGCAACCGATTTCAGGAGGTAGACAGGAATTGCATTGAAAGCATAGGAAAAGAGGCAGAACGTCCACAATGATGCACTTGGCCAAAAAGGGCATATGCGTTTTTTCCTGAATATATTCAGGAAAAAACGCATATGCACTTTTTGGCCAACCAAGCAAGCATGCAAAGGAAATCTGCACTACAATGAAGTCTCATTTCCCCCGGTCAAAAGGGCCATCTGAAAAAAGTGTAAAATCCGGAAAGGCAGGACAGGCCATGGAGAACTGGGAGCCTTGTTATGCTGATGGGCGGGATGTAAATTGCCAACAGCCACTCGGGAAAAGTGTATGGTGTTTCCTGAAACATCTAAAAAACAAAGCAACAGAGCCTAGGGCACTTCCACTTATGGTCCTATAGCTTAGGGAAATTAAAATCAAAAAGACACAGCCACCCCAAAGTTTGGGACGGCTCTGTTTACAAGAACCTCATTTACGGTACAAGTTCAATATCGCAGAAAGTGAAAAATGGATAAAGAAGTTGTGGTACTTACGTACAATGCAATATCACTCAGCAATGAAATCTATGTCATCAGGCCCGTAGCAGCATAATGAGTGGATTCAGGTATGATGATTCTAACTGAAATAAGTCACACAGAAATAGAAATATCATAAGACATCACTAATACACGGAATGTAAACTTGGCTACACAGGAACTGGATTACAAACAGAACAGGGTCTCAAATTTAGAAAACCAACATGCTTGCTTAAGGGGAAAGGTGAGTTGGGGTGCTGCATAAAACCAGAGATTGAAATGAGCACAGATAAAGTTCCTTAAGCCAAATATGGAATAGACAAGAGCTACTCCTTGCTCAACGAAATGGACTCAACACCCCATATTAAACGCCTAAGAATGTACCTGACTACTAAGTATCTTAAAACCTATGGATTGCTATGTCTCCGAAAGAGAATCACGCGTGTGTACAGGGACATTAACGCAGCAGTGATAGGATTGGAGAGGTTCGGTGAGCAAATGAAGGCCCTTTGAAGTCATATTGCATGGTACCCATTCCACGGGTCTCAACTCTCCAGGTTTAAGGGATTCCTCCTTCAGCTAAAACATGCATGTGGAACCCAGAGTGTGATCAACCATGTGATCGGGAGACGTGTTCAAATATGTATCAGTTTTCGTCCCCTGGTACTCGGGTGCAACATTCCAGATGCTTTACTAACACTCTCCCGACTTGGAGAGTCAGTGCCTTTAACCTCCTGTTTGGCCCAGTTTGCAATTTCTGCGGAAGATGAACAGGAATAGGGAGAACCAATGAGAGACTAGCTGGAGGTGTCTGGACGGGCAAATTTACCTCTCATTTCCCACCAGGAAGAGGAATTAACCAAAGGCTCAGCGTGCTGTGCCGGAACTAGATTAGGGCCTGAAGCAATCCTGCGGTGTTGCGGCCAGCTCAGAAGAAAGCGAGTTGAAGAAGGAGCTCAGGGGCACTGTAATTCACAAACCTGCAGAGTTATAAATGACAGCTATCGTCCAAAAATATACTGAAGTAAGGCTGCCAAGAGGACTTGAAAACGGGGCAGAATTGCAGGCAACCGATTTCAGGAGGTAGACTGGAATTGCATTGAAAGCATAGGAAAAGAGGCAGAACTTCCACAATGATGCACTTGGCCATAAAGGGCATATGCGTTTTTTCCTGAATATATTCAGGAAAAAAAAAATACGCCCTTTTTGGCCAACCAAGCAAGCTTGCAAAGGAAATCTGCACTACAATGAAGTCTCACTTCCCCCCGGTCAAAAGGGCCATCTGAAAAAAGTGTAAAATCCAGAAAGGCAGAACAGGCCATGGAGAACTGGGAGCCTTGTTATGCTGATGGGCGGGATGTAAATTGCCAACAGCCACTAGGGAGAAGTGTATGGTGTTTCCTGAAACATCTAAAAAACAAAGCAACAGAGCCTAGGGCACTTCCACTTATGGTCCTATAGCTTAGGGAAATTAAAATCAAAAAGACACAGCCACCCCAAAGTTTGGGACAGCTCTGTTTACAAGAACCTCGTTTACGGTACAAGTTCAATATCGCAGAAAGTGAAAACTGGATAAAGAAGTTGTGGTACTTACTTACAATGCAATATCACTCAGCAATGAAATCTATGTCATCAGGCCCATAGCAGCATAATGAGTGGATTCAGGTATGATGATTCTAACTGAAATAAGTCACACAGAAATAGAAATACCATAAGACATCACTAATACACGGAATGTAAACTTGGCTACAGAGGAACTGGATTACAAATCAGAACAGGGTCTCAAATGTAGAAAATCAACTTATGCTTGCTTAAGGGTAAAGGTGAGTTGGGGTGCTGCATAAAACCAGAGATTGAAATGAGCACAGATAAAGTTCCTTAAGCCAAATATGGAATAGAAAAGAGCTACTCCTTGCTCAAAGAAATGCACTCAACACCCCATATTAAACGCCTAAGAATGTACCTGACTAGTAAGTATCTTAAAACCTATGGATTGCTATGTCTCCGAAAGAGAATCAAGCGTGTGTACAGGGGCATAAATGCAGCAGTAATAGGATTGGAGAGATTCGGTGAGCAAATGAAGACCCTTTGAAGTCATATTGCATGGTACCCATTCCACGGGTCTCAACTCTCCAGGTTTAAGGGATTCTTCCTTCAGCTAAAACATGCATGTGGAACCCAGAGTATGATCACCTGTGTGATCGGGAGACGTGTTCAAATAAGTCTCAGTTTTCGTCCCGTGGTACTCGGGTGCAACATTCCAGATGCTTTACTAACACTCTCCCGACTTGGAGAGTCAGTGCCTTTAACCTCCTGTTTGGCCCAGTTTGCAATTTCTGCGGAAGATGAACAGGAATAGGGAGAACCAATGAGAGACTAGCTGGAGGTGTCTGGATGGGGAAATTTACCTCTCATTTCCCACCAGGAAGAGGAATTAACCAAAGGCTCAGCATGCCATGCCGGAACCAGATTAGGGCCTGAAGCAATCCTGCGGTGTTGTGGCCAGCTCACAAGAAAGCGAGTTGAAGAAAGGAGCTCAGGGGCACTGTAATTCACAAACCTGCAGAGTTATAAATGACAGCTATCGTCCAAAAATATACTGAAGTGAGGCTGCCAAGAGGACTTGAAAGCGGGGCAGAATTGCAGGAAACCGATTTCAGGAGTTAGACTGGAATTGCATTTAAAGAATAGGAAAAGAGGCAGAACGTCAACAATGATGCAATTGGCCAAAAAGGGCGTATGCGTTTTTTCCTGAATATATTCAGGAAAAAACGCATACGCCCTTTTTGGCCAACCAAGCAAGCTTGAAAAAGAAATCTGCACTACAATGAAGTCTCACTTCCACCCGGTCAAAAGGGACATCTGAAAAAAGTGTAAAATCCAGAAAGGCAGGACAGGCCATGGAGAACTGGGAGCCTTGTTATGCTGATGGGCGGGATGTAAATTGCCAACAGCCACTCGGGAGAAGTGTATGGTGTTTCCTGAAACATCTAAAAAACAAAGCAACAGAGCCTAGGGCACTTCCACTTATGGTCCTATAGCTTAGGGAAATTAAAATCAAAAAGACACAGCCACCCCAATGTTTGGGACAGCTCTGTTTACAAGAAACTCGTTTACGGTACAAGTTCAATATTGCAGAAAGTGAAAAATGGATAAAGAAGTTGTGGTACTTACGTACAATGCAATATCCCTCAGCAATGAAATCTATGTCATCAGGCCCGTAGCAGCATAATGAGTGGATTCAGGTATGATGATTCTAACTGAAATAAGTCACACAGAAATAGAAATACCATAAGACATCACTAATACACGGAATGTAAACTTGGCTACACAGGTACTGGATTACAAATCAGAACAGGGTCTCAAATGTAGAAAACCAACTTATGCTTGCTTAAGGGGAAAGGTGAGTTGGGGTGCTGCATAAAACCAGAGATTGAAATGAGCACAGATAAAGTTCCTTAAGCCAAATATGGAATAGACAAGAGCTACTCCTTGCTCAACGAAATGGACTCAACATCCAATATTAAACGCCTAAGAATGTACCTGACTAGTAAGTATCTTAAAACCTATGGATTGCTATGTCTCTGAAAGAGAATCAAGCGTGTGTACAGGCACATAAACGCAGCAGTGGTAAGATTGGAGAGGTTTGGTGAGCAAATGAAGACCCTTTGAAGTCATATTGCATGGTACCCATTCCACGGGTCTCAACTCTCCAGGTTTAAGTGATTCTTCCTTCAGCTAAAACATGCATGTGGAACCCAGAGTATGATCAACCATCTGATCGGGAGACGTGTTCCAGTATGTCTCAGTTCTCGTCCTCAGGTACTCGGGTGCAACATTCCAGACGCTTTACTAACACTCTCCCGACTTCGAGAGTCAGTGCCTTTAACCTCCTGTTTGGCCCAGTTTGCAATTTCTGCGGAAGATGAACAGGAATAGGGAGAGCCAATGAGAGACTAGCTGGAGGTGACTGGACGGGCAAATTTAACTCTCATTTCCCACCAGGAAGTGGAATTAACCAAAGGCTCAGCGTGAAGTGCCGCAACCAGATTAGGGCCTGAAGCAATCCTGCGGTGTTGCGGCCAGCTCACAAGAAAGCGAGTTGAAGAAAGGAGCTCAGGGGCACTGTAATTCACAAACCTGCAGAGTTATAAATGACAGCTATCGTCCAAAAATATACTGAAGTAAGGCTGCCAAGAGGACTTGAAAGCGGGGCAGAATTACAGGAAACCGATTTCAGGAGGTAGACTGGAATTGCATTGAAAGCATAGGAAAAGAGGCAGAACATCGACAATGATGCACTTGGCCAAAAAGGGCGTATGCGTTTTTTCCTGAATATATTCAGGAAAAAACGCATACGCACTTTTTGGACAACCAAGCAAGCTTGCAAAGGAAATCTGCACTACAATGAAGTCTCACTTCCCCCCAGTCAAAAGGGCCATCTGAAAAAAGTGTAAAATCCAGAAAGGCAGGACAGGCCATGGAGAACTGGGAGCCTTGTTATGCTGATGGGCGGGATGTAAATTGCCAACAGCCAATCTGGAGAAGTGTATGGTGTTTCCTGAAACATCTAAAAAACAAAGCAACAGAGCCTAGGGCACTTCCACTTATGGTCCTATAGCTTAGGGAAATTAAAATCAAAAAGACACAGCCACCCCAAAGTTTGGGACAGCTCTGTTTACAAGAAACTCGTTTACGGTACAAGTTCAATATCGCAGAAAGTGAAAAATGGATAAAGAAGTTGTGGTACTTACGTACAATGCAATATCACTCAGCAATGAAATCTATGTCATTAGGCCCATAGCAGCATAATGAGTGGATTCAGGTATGATGATTCTAACTGAAATAAGTCACACAGAAAAGAAACATCATAAGATATCAGTAATACACGGAATGTAAACTTGGCTACACAGGAACTGAATTACAAAACAGAACAGTGTCTCAAATGTAGAAAACCAACTTATGCTTGCTTAAGGGGAAAGGTGAGTTGGGGTGCTGCATAAAACCAGAGATTGAAATCAGCACAGATAACGTTCTTAAGCCAAATATGGAATAGACAAGAGCTACTCCTTGCTCAACGAAATGCACTCAACACCCCATATTAAACACATAAGAATGTACCTGACTAGTAAGTATCTTAAAACCTATGGATTGCTCTGTCTCCAAAAGAGAATCAAGCGTGTGTACAGGGGCATAAACGTAGCAGTGATAGGATTGGAGACGTTCGGTGAGCAAATGAAGACCCTTTGAAGTCATATTGCATGGTATCCATTCCACGGGTCTCAACTCTCCAGTTTTAAGGGATTCTTCCTTCAGCTAAAACATGCATGTGGAACCCAGAGTTTGATCAACCATGTGATTGGGAGACGTGTTCAAATATGTCTCAGTTCTCGTCCCCTGGTACTTGGGTGCAACATTCCAGACGCTTTACTAACACTCTCCCGACTTGCAGAGTCAGTGCCTTTAACCTCCTGTTTGGCCCAGTTTGCAATTTCTGCGGAAGATGAACAGGTATAGGGAGAACCCATGAGAGACTAGCTGGAGGTGTCTGGACGCGCAAATTTAACTCTCATTTCCCACCAGGAAGAGGAATTAACCAAAGGCTCAGCGTCCCGTGCCGGAACCAGATTAGGGCCTGAAGCAATCCTGCGGTGTTGCGGCCAGCTCACAAGAAAGCGAGTTGAAGAAAGGAGCTCAGGGGCACTGTAATTCACAAACCTGCAGAGTTATAAATGACAGCTATCATCCAGAAATATACTGAAGTAAGGCTGCCAAGAGGACTTGAAAGCGGGGCAGAATTGCAGGAAACCGATTTCAGGAGTTAGACGGGAATTGCATTGAAAGCATAGGAAAAGAGGTAGAACGTCCACAATGATGCACTTGGACAAAAAGGGCGTATGCGTTTTTTCCTGAATATATTCAGGAAAGAACGCATATGCACTTTTTGGCCAACCAAGCAAGCTTGCAAAGGAAATCTGCACTACAATGAAGTCTCACTTCCCCCCGGTCAAAAGGGCCATCTGAAAAAAGTGTAAAATCCAGAAAGGCAGGACAGGCCATGGAGAACTGGGAGCCTTGTTATGCTGATGGGCAGGATGTAAATTGCCAACAGCCACTCGGGAGAAGTGTATGGTGTTTCCTGAAACATCTAAAAAACAAAGCAACAGAGTCAAGGGCACTTCCACTTATGGTCCTATAGCTTAGGGAAATTAAAATCAAATAGACACAGCCAACCCAAAGTTTGGGATGGCTCTGTTTACAAGAACTTCGTTTACGGTACTAGTTCAATATCGCAGAAAGTGAAAAATGGATAAACAAGTTGTGGTACTTACGTACAATGCAATATCACTCAGCAATGAAATCTATGTCATCAGGCCCGTAGCAGCATAATGAGTGGATTCAGGTATGATGATTCTAACTGAAATAAGTCACACAGAAAAGAAACATCATAAGATATCAGTAATACACGGAATGTAAACTTGGCTACACAGGAACTGAATTACAAAACAAGACAGGGTCTCAAATTTAGAAAACCAACTTATGCTTGCTTAAGGGGAAAGGTGAGTTGGGGTGCTGCATAAAACCAGAGATTGAAATGAGCACAGATAAAGTTCCTTAAGCCAAATATGGAATAGACAAGAGCTACTCCTTGCTCAACGAAATGGACTCAACACCCCATATTAAACGCCTAAGAATGTACCTGACTAGTAAGTATCTTAAAACCTATGGATTGCTCTGTCTCCAAAAGAGAATCAAGCGTGTGTACAGGGGCATAAACGCAGCAGTGATAGGATTGGAGACGTTCGGTGAGCAAATGAAGACCCTTTGAAGTCATATTGCATGGTATCCATTCCACGGGTCTCAACTCTCCAGGTTTAAGGGATTCTTCCTTCAGCTAACACATGCATGTGGAACCCAGAGTTTGATCAACCTTGTGTTTGGGAGACATGTTCAAATATGTCTCAGTTCTCGTCCACTGGTACTCAGGTGCAACATTCCAGACGCTTTACTAACACTCTCCCGACTTGGAGAGTCAGTGCCTTTAACCTCCTGTTTGGCCCAGTTTGCAATTTCTGCGGAAGATGAACAGGTATAGGGAGAACCCATGAGAGACTAGCTGGAGGTGTCTGGACACGCAAATTTAACTCTCATTTCCCACCAGGAAGAGGAATTAACCAAAGGCTCAGCGTCCCGTGCCGGAACCAGATTAGGGCCTGAAGCAATCCTGCGGTGTTGCGGCCAGCTCACAAGAAAGCGAGTTGAAGAAAGGAGCTCAGGGGCACTGTAATTCACAAACCTGCAGAGTTATAAATGACAGCTATCTTCCAAAAATATAGTGAAGAAAGGCTGCCTAGAGGACTTGAAAGTGGGGCAGAATTGCAGGAAACCGATTTCAGGAGGTAGACTGGAATTGCATTTAAAGCATAAGAAAAGAGGTAGAACGTGCAAAATGATGCACTTGGCAAAAAAGGGCGTATGCGTTTTTTCCTGAATATATTCAGGAAAAAACGGATACGCCCTTTTTGGCCAACCAAGCAAGCCTGCAAAGGAAGTCTGCAGTACAATGAAGTCTCACTTCACCCTGGTCAAAAGGGCCATCTGAAAAAAGTGTAAAATCCGGAAAGGCAGGACAGGCCATGGAGAACTGGGAGCCTTGTTATGCTGATGGTCGGGATGTAAATTGCCAACAGGCACTCGGGAGAAGTGTATGGTGTTTCCTGAAACATCTAAAAAACAAAGCAACAGAGCCTAGGGCACTTCCACTTATGGTCCTATAGCTTAGGGAAATTAAAATCAAAAAGACACAGCCACCCCAAAGTTTGGGATGGCTCTGTTTACAAGAACCTCGTTTATGGTACAAGTTCAATATCACAGAAAGTGAAAAATGGATAAACAAGTTGTGGTACTTACGTACAATGCAATATGACTCAGCAATGATATCTATGTCATCAGGCCCATAGCAGCATAATGAGTGGATTCAGGTATGATGATTCTAACTGAAATAAGTCACACAGAAAAAGAAACATCATAAGATATCACTAATACACGGAATGTAAACTTGGCTACACAGGAACTGAATTACAAAACAGAACAGGGTCTCAAATTTAGAAAACCAACTTATGCTTGCTTAAGGGGAAAGGTGAGTTGGGGTGCTGCATAAAACCAGAGATTGAAATGAGCACAGATAAAATTCCTTAAGCCAAATATGTAATAGACAAGAGCTACTCCTTGCTCAATGAGATGGACTCAACACCCCATATTAAACGCCTAAGAATGTACCTGACTAGTAAGTATTTTAAAACCTTTGGATCGCTATGTCTCCGAAAGAGAATCAGGCGTGTGTACAGGGGCATAAACGCAGCAGTGATAGGATTGGAGAGGTTCGGTGAGCAAATGAAGACCCTTTGAAGTCATATTGCATGGTACCCATTCCACGGGTCTCAACTCTCCAGGTTTAAGGGATTCTTCCTTCAGCTAAAACATGCATGTGGAACCCAGAGTATGATCAACCGTGTGATCGGGAGACGTGTTCAAATATGTCTCAGTTCTCGTCCCCTGGTACTCGGGTTCAACATTCCAGATGCTTTACTAACACTCTCCCGACTTGGAGAGTCAGTGCCTTTAACCTCCTGTTTGGCCCAGTTTGCAGTTTCTGCGGAAGATGAACAGGTATAGGGAGAACCAATGAGAGACTAGCTGGAGGTGTCTGGACGGGCAAATTTAACTCTCATTTCCCACCAGGAAGAGGAGTTAACCAAAGGCTCAGCATGCCGTGCCGGAACCAGATTAGGGCCTGAAGCAATCCTGCGGTGTTGCGGCCAGCTCACAAGAAAGCGAGTTGAAGAAAGGAGCTCAGGGGCACTGTAATTCACAAACCTGCAGAGTTATAAATGACAGCTATCCTCCAAAAATATACTGAAGTAAGGCCGCCAAGAGGACTTGAAAGCGGGGCAGAATTGCAGGCAACCGATTTCAGGAGGTAGACTGGAATTGCATTGAAAGCATAGGAAAAGAGGCAGAACTTCCACAATGATGCACTTGGCCATAAAGGGCATATGCGTTTTTTCCTGAATATATTCAGGAAAAAAAAAATACGCCCTTTTTGGCCAACCAAGCAAGCTTGCAAAGGAAATCTGCACTACAATGAAGTCTCACTTCCCCCCGGTCAAAAGGGCCATCTGAAAAAAGTGTAAAATCCAGAAAGGCAGAACAGGCCATGGAGAACTGGGAGCCTTGTTATGCTGATGGGCGGGATGTGAATTACCAACAGCCACTCGGGAGAAGTATATGGTGTTTCCTGAAACATCTAAAAAACAAAGCAACAGAGCCTAGGGCACTTCCACTTATGGTCCTATAGCTTAGGGAAATTAAAATCAAAAAGACACAGCCACCCCAAAGTTTGGGACAGCTCTGTTTACAAGAACCTCGTTTACGGTACAAGTTCAATATCGCAGAAAGTGAAAACTGGATAAAGAAGTTGTGGTACTTACTTACAATGCAATATCACTCAGCAATGAAATCTATGTCATCAGGCCCATAGCAGCATAATGAGTGGATTCAGGTATGATGATTCTAACTGAAATAAGTCACACAGAAATAGAAATACCATAAGACATCACTAATACATGGAATGTAAACTTGGCTACAGAGGAACTGGATTACAAATCAGAACAGGGTCTCAAATGTAGAAAATCAACTTATGCTTGCTTAAGGGTAAAGGTGAGTTGGGGTGCTGCATAAAACCAGAGATTGAAATGAGCACAGATAAAGTTCCTTAAGCCAAATATGGAATAGAAAAGAGCTACTCCTTGCTCAAAGAAATGCACTCAACACCCCATATTAAACGCCTAAGAATGTACCTGACTAGTAAGTATCTTAAAACCTATGGATTGCTATGTCTCCGAAAGAGAATCAAGCGTGTGTACAGGGGCATAAATGCAGCAGTAATAGGATTGGAGAGATTCGGTGAGCAAATGAAGACCCTTTGAAGTCATATTGCATGGTACCCATTCCACGGGTCTCAACTCTCCAGGTTTAAGGGATTCTTCCTTCAGCTAAAACATGCATGTGGAACCCAGAGTATGATCACCTGTGTGATCGGGAGACGTGTTCAAATAAGTCTCAGTTTTCGTCCCGTGGTACTCGGGTGCAACATTCCAGATGCTTTACTAACACTCTCCCGACTTGGAGAGTCAGTGCCTTTAACCTCCTGTTTGGCCCAGTTTGCAATTTCTGCGGAAGATGAACAGGAATAGGGAGAACCAATGAGAGACTAGCTGGAGGTGTCTGGATGGGGAAATTTACCTCTCATTTCCCACCAGGAAGAGGAATTAACCAAAGGCTCAGCATGCCATGCCGGAACCAGATTAGGGCCTGAAGCAATCCTGCGGTGTTGTGGCCAGCTCACAAGAAAGCGAGTTGAAGAAAGGAGCTCAGGGGCACTGTAATTCACAAACCTGCAGAGTTATAAATGACAGCTATCGTCCAAAAATATACTGAAGTGAGGCTGCCAAGAGGACTTGAAAGCGGGGCAGAATTGCAGGAAACCGATTTCAGGAGGTAGACTGGAATTGCATTGAAAGAATAGGAAAAGAGGCAGAACGTCAACAATGATGCAATTGGCCAAAAAGGGCGTATGCGTTTTTTCCTGAATATATTCAGGAAAAAACGCATACGCCCTTTTTGGCCAACCAAGCAAGCTTGAAAAAGAAATCTGCACTACAATGAAGTCTCACTTCCACCCGGTCAAAAGGGACATCTGAAAAAAGTGTAAAATCCAGAAAGGCAGGACAGGCCATGGAGAACTGGGAGCCTTGTTATGCTGATGGGCGGGATGTAAATTGCCAACAGCCACTCGGGAGAAGTGTATGGTGTTTCCTGAAACATCTAAAAAACAAAGCAACAGAGCCTAGGGCACTTCCACTTATGGTCCTATAGCTTAGGGAAATTAAAATCAAAAAGACACAGCCACCCCAATGTTTGGGACAGCTCTGTTTACAAGAAACTCGTTTACGGTACAAGTTCAATATTGCAGAAAGTGAAAAATGGATAAAGAAGTTGTGGTACTTACGTACAATGCAATATCCCTCAGCAATGAAATCTATGTCATCAGGCCCGTAGCAGCATAATGAGTGGATTCAGGTATGATGATTCTAACTGAAATAAGTCACACAGAAATAGAAATACCATAAGACATCACTAATACACGGAATGTAAACTTGGCTACACAGGTACTGGATTACAAATCAGAACAGGGTCTCAAATGTAGAAAACCAACTTATGCTTGCTTAAGGGGAAAGGTGAGTTGGGGTGCTGCATAAAACCAGAGATTGAAATGAGCACAGATAAAGTTCCTTAAGCCAAATATGGAATAGACAAGAGCTACTCCTTGCTCAACGAAATGGACTCAACATCCAATATTAAACGCCTAAGAATGTACCTGACTAGTAAGTATCTTAAAACCTATGGATTGCTATGTCTCTGAAAGAGAATCAAGCGTGTGTACAGGCACATAAACGCAGCAGTGGTAAGATTGGAGAGGTTTGGTGAGCAAATGAAGACCCTTTGAAGTCATATTGCATGGTACCCATTCCACGGGTCTCAACTCTCCAGGTTTAAGTGATTCTTCCTTCAGCTAAAACATGCATGTGGAACCCAGAGTATGATCAACCATCTGATCGGGAGACGTGTTCCAGTATGTCTCAGTTCTCGTCCTCAGGTACTCGGGTGCAACATTCCAGACGCTTTACTAACACTCTCCCGACTTCGAGAGTCAGTGCCTTTAACCTCCTGTTTGGCCCAGTTTGCAATTTCTGCGGAAGATGAACAGGAATAGGGAGAGCCAATGAGAGACTAGCTGGAGGTGACTGGACGGGCAAATTTAACTCTCATTTCCCACCAGGAAGTGGAATTAACCAAAGGCTCAGCGTGAAGTGCCGCAACCAGATTAGGGCCTGAAGCAATCCTGCGGTGTTGCGGCCAGCTCACAAGAAAGCGAGTTGAAGAAAGGAGCTCAGGGGCACTGTAATTCACAAACCTGCAGAGTTATAAATGACAGCTATCGTCCAAAAATATACTGAAGTAAGGCTGCCAAGAGGACTTGAAAGCGGGGCAGAATTACAGGAAACCGATTTCAGGAGGTAGACTGGAATTGCATTGAAAGCATAGGAAAAGAGGCAGAACATCGACAATGATGCACTTGGCCAAAAAGGGCGTATGCGTTTTTTCCTGAATATATTCAGGAAAAAACGCATACGCACTTTTTGGACAACCAAGCAAGCTTGCAAAGGAAATCTGCACTACAATGAAGTCTCACTTCCCCCCAGTCAAAAGGGCCATCTGAAAAAAGTGTAAAATCCAGAAAGGCAGGACAGGCCATGGAGAACTGGGAGCCTTGTTATGCTGATGGGCGGGATGTAAATTGCCAACAGCCACTCTGGAGAAGTGTATGGTGTTTCCTGAAACATCTAAAAAACAAAGCAACAGAGCCTAGGGCACTTCCACTTATGGTCCTATAGCTTAGGGAAATTAAAATCAAAAAGACACAGCCACCCCAAAGTTTGGGACAGCTCTGTTTACAAGAAACTCGTTTACGGTACAAGTTCAATATCGCAGAAAGTGAAAAATGGATAAAGAAGTTGTGGTACTTACGTACAATGCAATATCACTCAGCAATGAAATCTATGTCATTAGGCCCATAGCAGCATAATGAGTGGATTCAGGTATGATGATTCTAACTGAAATAAGTCACACAGAAAAGAAACATCATAAGATATCAGTAATACACGGAATGTAAACTTGGCTACACAGGAACTGAATTACAAAACAGAACAGTGTCTCAAATGTAGAAAACCAACTTATGCTTGCTTAAGGGGAAAGGTGAGTTGGGGTGCTGCATAAAACCAGAGATTGAAATCAGCACAGATAACGTTCCTTAAGCCAAATATGGAATAGACAAGAGCTACTCCTTGCTCAACGAAATGCACTCAACACCCCATATTAAACACATAAGAATGTACCTGACTAGTAAGTATCTTAAAACCTATGGATTGCTCTGTCTCCAAAAGAGAATCAAGCGTGTGTACAGGGGCATAAACGTAGCAGTGATAGGATTGGAGACGTTCGGTGAGCAAATGAAGACCCTTTGAAGTCATATTGCATGGTATCCATTCCACGGGTCTCAACTCTCCAGTTTTAAGGGATTCTTCCTTCAGCTAAAACATGCATGTGGAACCCAGAGTTTGATCAACCATGTGATTGGGAGACGTGTTCAAATATGTCTCAGTTCTCGTCCCCTGGTACTTGGGTGCAACATTCCAGACGCTTTACTAACACTCTCCCGACTTGCAGAGTCAGTGCCTTTAACCTCCTGTTTGGCCCAGTTTGCAATTTCTGCGGAAGATGAACAGGTATAGGGAGAACCCATGAGAGACTAGCTGGAGGTGTCTGGACGCGCAAATTTAACTCTCATTTCCCACCAGGAAGAGGAATTAACCAAAGGCTCAGCGTCCCGTGCCGGAACCAGATTAGGGCCTGAAGCAATCCTGCGGTGTTGCGGCCAGCTCACAAGAAAGCGAGTTGAAGAAAGGAGCTCAGGGGCACTGTAATTCACAAACCTGCAGAGTTATAAATGACAGCTATCATCCAAAAATATACTGAAGTAAGGCTGCCAAGAGGACTTGAAAGCGGGGCAGAATTGCAGGAAACCGATTTCAGGAGTTAGACGGGAATTGCATTGAAAGCATAGGAAAAGAGGTAGAACGTCCACAATGATGCACTTGGACAAAAAGGGCGTATGCGTTTTTTCCTGAATATATTCAGGAAAGAACGCATATGCACTTTTTGGCCAACCAAGCAAGCTTGCAAAGGAAATCTGCACTACAATGAAGTCTCACTTCCCCCCGGTCAAAAGGGCCATCTGAAAAAAGTGTAAAATCCAGAAAGGCAGGACAGGCCATGGAGAACTGGGAGCCTTGTTATGCTGATGGGCAGGATGTAAATTGCCAACAGCCACTCGGGAGAAGTGTATGGTGTTTCCTGAAACATCTAAAAAACAAAGCAACAGAGTCAAGGGCACTTCCACTTATGGTCCTATAGCTTAGGGAAATTAAAATCAAATAGACACAGCCAACCCAAAGTTTGGGATGGCTCTGTTTACAAGAACTTCGTTTACGGTACTAGTTCAATATCGCAGAAAGTGAAAAATGGATAAACAAGTTGTGGTACTTACGTACAATGCAATATCACTCAGCAATGAAATCTATGTCATCAGGCCCGTAGCAGCATAATGAGTGGATTCAGGTATGATGATTCTAACTGAAATAAGTCACACAGAAAAGAAACATCATAAGATATCAGTAATACACGGAATGTAAACTTGGCTACACAGGAACTGAATTACAAAACAAGACAGGGTCTCAAATTTAGAAAACCAACTTATGCTTGCTTAAGGGGAAAGGTGAGTTGGGGTGCTGCATAAAACCAGAGATTGAAATGAGCACAGATAAAGTTCCTTAAGCCAAATATGGAATAGACAAGAGCTACTCCTTGCTCAACGAAATGGACTCAACACCCCATATTAAACGCCTAAGAATGTACCTGACTAGTAAGTATCTTAAAACCTATGGATTGCTCTGTCTCCAAAAGAGAATCAAGCGTGTGTACAGGGGCATAAACGCAGCAGTGATAGGATTGGAGACGTTCGGTGAGCAAATGAAGACCCTTTGAAGTCATATTGCATGGTATCCATTCCACGGGTCTCAACTCTCCAGGTTTAAGGGATTCTTCCTTCAGCTAACACATGCATGTGGAACCCAGAGTTTGATCAACCTTGTGTTTGGGAGACATGTTCAAATATGTCTCAGTTCTCGTCCACTGGTACTCAGGTGCAACATTCCAGACGCTTTACTAACACTCTCCCGACTTGGAGAGTCAGTGCCTTTAACCTCCTGTTTGGCCCAGTTTGCAATTTCTGCGGAAGATGAACAGGTATAGGGAGAACCCATGAGAGACTAGCTGGAGGTGTCTGGACACGCAAATTTAACTCTCATTTCCCACCAGGAAGAGGAATTAACCAAAGGCTCAGCGTCCCGTGCCGGAACCAGATTAGGGCCTGAAGCAATCCTGCGGTGTTGCGGCCAGCTCACAAGAAAGCGAGTTGAAGAAAGGAGCTCAGGGGCACTGTAATTCACAAACCTGCAGAGTTATAAATGACAGCTATCTTCCAAAAATATAGTGAAGAAAGGCTGCCTAGAGGACTTGAAAGTGGGGCAGAATTGCAGGAAACCGATTTCAGGAGGTAGACTGGAATTGCATTTAAAGCATAAGAAAAGAGGTAGAACGTGCAAAATGATGCACTTGGCAAAAAAGGGCGTATGCGTTTTTTCCTGAATATATTCAGGAAAAAACGGATACGCCCTTTTTGGCCAACCAAGCAAGCCTGCAAAGGAAGTCTGCAGTACAATGAAGTCTCACTTCACCCTGGTCAAAAGGGCCATCTGAAAAAAGTGTAAAATCCGGAAAGGCAGGACAGGCCATGGAGAACTGGGAGCCTTGTTATGCTGATGGTCGGGATGTAAATTGCCAACAGGCACTCGGGAGAAGTGTATGGTGTTTCCTGAAACATCTAAAAAACAAAGCAACAGAGCCTAGGGCACTTCCACTTATGGTCCTATAGCTTAGGGAAATTAAAATCAAAAAGACACAGCCACCCCAAAGTTTGGGATGGCTCTGTTTACAAGAACCTCGTTTATGGTACAAGTTCAATATCACAGAAAGTGAAAAATGGATAAACAAGTTGTGGTACTTACGTACAATGCAATATGACTCAGCAATGATATCTATGTCATCAGGCCCATAGCAGCATAATGAGTGGATTCAGGTATGATGATTCTAACTGAAATAAGTCACACAGAAAAAGAAACATCATAAGATATCACTAATACACGGAATGTAAACTTGGCTACACAGGAACTGAATTACAAAACAGAACAGGGTCTCAAATTTAGAAAACCAACTTATGCTTGCTTAAGGGGAAAGGTGAGTTGGGGTGCTGCATAAAACCAGAGATTGAAATGAGCACAGATAAAATTCCTTAAGCCAAATATGTAATAGACAAGAGCTACTCCTTGCTCAATGAGATGGACTCAACACCCCATATTAAACGCCTAAGAATGTACCTGACTAGTAAGTATTTTAAAACCTTTGGATCGCTATGTCTCCGAAAGAGAATCAGGCGTGTGTACAGGGGCATAAACGCAGCAGTGATAGGATTGGAGAGGTTCGGTGAGCAAATGAAGACCCTTTGAAGTCATATTGCATGGTACCCATTCCACGGGTCTCAACTCTCCAGGTTTAAGGGATTCTTCCTTCAGCTAAAACATGCATGTGGAACCCAGAGTATGATCAACCGTGTGATCGGGAGACGTGTTCAAATATGTCTCAGTTCTCGTCCCCTGGTACTCGGGTTCAACATTCCAGATGCTTTACTAACACTCTCCCGACTTGGAGAGTCAGTGCCTTTAACCTCCTGTTTGGCCCAGTTTGCAGTTTCTGCGGAAGATGAACAGGTATAGGGAGAACCAATGAGAGACTAGCTGGAGGTGTCTGGACGGGCAAATTTAACTCTCATTTCCCACCAGGAAGAGGAGTTAACCAAAGGCTCAGCATGCCGTGCCGGAACCAGATTAGGGCCTGAAGCAATCCTGCGGTGTTGCGGCCAGCTCACAAGAAAGCGAGTTGAAGAAAGGAGCTCAGGGGCACTGTAATTCACAAACCTGCAGAGTTATAAATGACAGCTATCCTCCAAAAATATACTGAAGTAAGGCCGCCAAGAGGACTTGAAAGCGGGGCAGAATTGCAGGAAACCGATTTCAGGAGGTAGACTGGAATTGCATTGAAAGCATAGGAAAAGAGGCAGAACGTCGACAATGATGCACTTGGCTAAAAAGGGCGTATGCGTTTTTTCCTGAATATATTCAGGAAAAAACGCATACGCCCTTTTTGGCCAACCAAGCAAGCTTGCAAAGGAAATCTGCACTACAATGAAGTCTCACTTCCCCCAGTCAAAAGTGACATCTGAAAAAAGTGTAAAATCCAGAAAGGCAGGACAGGCCATGGAGAACTGGGAGCCTTGTTATGCTGATGGGCGGGATGTAAATTGCCAACAGCCACTCGGGAGAAGTGTATGGTGTTTCCTGAAACATCTAAAAAACAAAGCAACAGAGCCTAGGGCACTTCCACTTATGGTCCTATAGCTTAGGGAAATTAAAATCAAAAAGACACAGCTACCCCAAAGTTTGAGACGGCTCTGCTTACAAGAACTTCGTTTACGGTACAAGTTCAATATTGCAGAAAGTGAAAAATGGATAAAGAAGTTGTGGTACTTACGTACAATGCAATATCACTCAGCAATGACATCTATCTCATCAAGCCCGTAGCAGCATAATGAGTGGATACAGGTATGATGATTCTAACTGAAATAAGTCACGCAGAAAAAGAAACATCATAAGATATCACTAATAAACGGAATGTAAACTTGGCTACAGAGGAACTGAATTACAAAACAGAACAGGGTCTCAAATTTAGAAAACTAACTTATGCTTGCTTAAGGGGAAAGGTGAGTTGGGGTGCTGCATAAAACCAGAGATTGAAATGAGCACAGATAAAGTTCCTTAAGCCAAATATGGAATAGACAAGAGCTACTCCTTGCTCAACGAAATGGACTCAACACCCCATATTAAACGCCTAATAATATCCCTGACTAGTAAGTATCTTAAAACCTATGGATTGCTATGTCTCCGAAAGAGAATCAAGCGTGTGTACAGGGGCATAAACGCAGCAGTGATAGCATTGGAGAGGTTCGGTGAGCAAATGAAGACCCTTTGAAGTCATATTGCATGGTACCCATTCCACAGGTCTCAAATGTCCAGGTTTAAGGGATTCTTCCTTCAGCTAAAACATGCATGTGGAACCCAGAGTATGATCAACCGTGTGATCGGGAGACGTGTTCAAATATGTCTCAGTTCTTCTCCCCTGGTACTCGGGTGTAACATTCCAGACCCTTTACTAACACTCTCCCGACTTGGAGAGTCAGTGCCTTTAAACTCCTGTTTGGCCCAGTTTGCAATTTCTGCGGAAGATGAACAGGAATAGGGAGAACCAATGAGAGACTAGCTAGAGGTGTCTGGACGGGCAAATTTAACTCTCATTTCCCACTAGGAAGAGGAATTAACCAAAGGCTCAGCGTGCCGGGACGGAACCAGATTAGGGCCTGAAGCAATCCTGCGGTGTTGCGACCAGCTCACAAGAAAGCGAGTTGAAGAAAGGAGCTCAGGGGCACTGTAATTCACAAACCTGCAGAGTTATAAATGACAGCTATCCTCCAAAAATATACTGAAGTAAGGCCGCCAAGAGGACTTGAAAGCGGGGCAGAATTGCAGGAAACCGATTTCAGGAGGTAGACTGGAATTGCATTGAAAGCATAGCAAAAGAGGCAGAAAGTCGACAGTGATGCACTTGGCCAAACAGGGCGTATGTGTTTTTCCCTGAATATATTCAGGAAAAAACGCATACGCCCTTTTTGGCCAACCAAGCAAGCTTGCAAAGGAAATCTGCACTACAAAGAAGTCTCACTTCCCCCGGTCAAAAGGGCCATCTGAAAAAAGTGTAAAATCCAGAAAGGCAGGACAGGCCATGGAGAACTGGGAACCTTGTTATGCTGATGGGTGGGATGTAAATTGCCAACAGCCACTCGGGAGAAGTGTATGGTGTTTCCTGAAACATCTAAAAAACAAAGCAACAGAGCCTAGGGCACTTCCACTTATGGTCCTATAGCTTAGGGAAATTAAAATCAAAAAGACACAGCCACCCCAAAGTTTGGGACGGCTCTGTTTACAAGAACCTCGTTTACGGTACAAGTTCAATATCGCAGAAAGTGAAAAATGGATAAAGAATTTGTGGTACTTACATACAATGGAATATCACTCAGCAATGAAATCTATGTCATCAGGCCTGTAGCAGAAAATGAGTGGATGCAGGTATGATGATTCTAACTGAAATAAGTCACACAGAAAAAGAAACATCATAAGATATCAGTAATACACGGAATGTAAACTTGGCTACACAGGAACTGAATTACAAAACAGAACAGGGTCTCAAATTTAGAAAACCAACTTATGCTTGCTTAAGGGGAAAGGTGAGTTGGGGTGCTGCATAAAACCAGAGATTAAAATCAGCACAGATAACGTTCCTTAAGCCAAATATGTAATAGACAAGAGCTACTCCTTGCTCAACGAAATGGACTCAACACCCCATATTAAACGCCTAATAATGTACCTGATTAGTAAGTATCTTAAAGCCTATGGATTGCTCTGTCTCCGAAAGAGAATCAAGCGTGTGTACAGGGGCATAAACGCAGCAGTGATAGGATTGGAGAGGTTCGGTGAGCAAATGAAGACCCTTTCAAGTCATATTGTATGCTACCCGTTCCACGGGTCTCAACTCTCCAGGTTTAAGGGATTCTTCCTTCAGCTAAAACATGCATGTGGAACCCACAGTATGATCAACCATGGGATCGGGAGACGTGTTCAAATATGTCTCAGTCTCGTCCCCTTGTACTCGGGTGCAACATTCCAGACGCTTTACTAACACTCCCCCGACTTGGAGAGTCAGTGCCTTTAACCTCCTGTTTGGCCCAGTTTGCAATTTCTGCGGAAGATGAACAGGAATAGGGAGAACCAATGAGAGACTAGCTGGAGGTGTCTGGACGGGCAAATTTACCTCTCATTTCCCACCAGGAAGAGGTATTAACCAAAGGCTCAGCGTGCCGTGCCGGAACCAGATTAGGGCCTGAAGCAATCATGCGGTGTTGCGGCCAGCTTCCAAGAAAGTGAGTTGAAGAAAGGAGCTCAGGGGCACTGTAATTCACAAACCTGCAGAGTTATAAATGACAGCTATCCTCCAAAAATATACTGAAGTAAGGCCGCCAAGAGGACTTGAAAGCGGGGCAGAATTGCAGGAAACCGATTTCAGGAGGTAGACTGGAATTGCATTGAAAGCATAGGAAAAGAGGCAGAACGTGGACAATGATGCACTTGGCCAAAAAGGGCGTATGCGTTTTTTCCTGAAAATATTCAGGAAAAAACGCATACGCCCTTTTTGGCCAACCAAGCAAGCTTGCAAAGGAAATCTGCACAACAATGAAGTCTCCCTTCCCCGGGTCAAAAAGTGCCATCTGAAAAAAGTGTAAAATCCAGAAAGGCAGGACAGGCCATGTTGAATTAGGAGCCTTGTTATGCTGATGGGCGGGATGTAAATTGCCAACAGCCACTAGGGAGAAGTGTATGGTGTTTCCTGAAACATCTAAAAAACAAAGCAACAGAGCCTAGGGCACTTCCACTTATGGTCCTATAGCTTAGGGAAATTAAAATCAAAAAGACACAGCCACCCCAATGTTTGGGACGGCTCTGTTTACAAGAACCTCGTTTACGATACAAGTTCAATATCGCAGAAAGCGAAAAATGGATAAAGAAGTTGTGGTACTGACGTACAATGCAATATCACTCAGCAATGAAATCTATGTCATCAGGCCCGTAGCAGCATAATGAGTGGATTCAGGTATGATGATTCTAACTGAAATAAGTCACACAGAAAAAGAAACATCATAAGATATCACTAATACACGGAATGTAAACTTGGCTACACAGGAACTGAATTACAAAACAGAACAGGGTCTCAAATTTAGAAAACCAACTTATGCTTGCTTAAGGGGAAAGGTGAGTTGGGGTGCTGCATAAAACCAGAGATTGAAATGAGCACAGATAAAGTTCCTTAAGCCAAATATGTAATAGACAAGACCTACACCTTGCTGAACGAAATGGACTCAGCACCCCATATTAAACGCCTAAGTATGTACCTGACTAGTAAGTATCTTAAAACCTATGGATTGCTATGTCTCCGAAAGAGAATCAAGCGTGTGTCCAGGGGCATAAACGCAGCAGTGATAGGATTGGAGAGATTCGGTGAGCAAATGAAGACCCTTTGAAGTCATATTGCATGGTACTCATTCCACGGGTCTCAACTCTCCAGGTTTAAGGGATTCTTCCTTCAGCTAAAACATGCATGTGGAACCCAGAGTATGATCAACCTTGTGATTGGGAGACGTGTTAAAATATGTCTCAGTACTCGTCCCCTGGTACTCGGGTGCATCATTCCAGACTCTTTAGGGAGTACCAATGAGAGACTAGCTGGAGGTGTCTGGACGGGCAAATTTAACTCTCATTTCCCACCAGGAAGAGGAATTAACCAAAGGATCAGCATGCCGTGCCAGAACCAGATTAGGGCCTGAAGCAATCCTGCGGTGTTGCGGCCAGCTCACAAGAAAATGAGTTGAAGAAAGGAGCTCAGGGGCACTGTAATTCACAAACATGCAGAGTTATAAATGACAGCTATTGTCCAAAAATATAGTGAAGAAAGGCTGCCAAGAGGACTTGAGAGCGGGGCAGAATTGCAGGAAACCGATTTCAGAAGGTAGACTGGAATTGCATTTAAAGCATAGGAAAAGAGGCATAACGGGGACAATGATGCACTTGGCCAAAAAGGGCGTATGCGTTTCTTCCTGAATATATTCAGGGAAAAACGCATATGCACTTTTTGGTCAACCAAGAAATTTTGCAAAGGAAATCTGCACTACAATGAAGTCTCACTTCCCCCCGGTCAAAAGGGCCATCTGAAAAAAGTGTAAAATCCAGAAAGGCAGGACAGGCCATGGAGAACTGGGAGCCTTGTTATGCTGATGGGCGGGATGTAAATTGCCAACAGGCACTCGGGAGAAGTGTATGGTGTTTCCTGAAACATCTAAAAAACAAAGCAACAGAGCCTAGGGCACTTCCACTTATGGTCCTATAGCTTAGGGAAATTGAAATCAAAAAGACACAGCCACCCCAAAGTTTGGGACGGCTCTGTTTACAAGAACCTCGTTTACGGTACAAGTTCAATATCGCAGAAAGCAAAAAATGGATAAAGAAATTGTGGTACTTACGTACAATGCAATATCACTCAGCAATGAAATCTATGTCATCAGGCTCGTAGCAGCATAATGAGTGGATTCAGGTATGATGATTCTAACTGAAATAAGTCACACAGAAAAAGAAACATCATAAGCTGTCACTAATACACGGAATGTAAACTTGGCTACACAGGAACTGAATTACAAAACAGAACAGGATCTCAAATTTAGAAAACCAACTTATGCTTGCTTAAGGGGAAAGGTGAGTTGGGGTGCTGCAGAAAACCAGAGATTGAAATGAGCACAGATAAAGTTCCTTAAGCCAAATATGGAATAGACAAGACCTACACCTTGCTGAAAGAAATGGACTCAAAACCCCATATTAAACGCCTAAGTATCTACCTGACTAGTAAGTATCTTAAAACCTATGGATTGCTATGTCTCCGAAAGAGAATCCAGCGTGTGTACAGGGGCTTAAACGCAGCAGTGATAGGATTGGAGAGGTTCAGTGAGCAAACGAAGACCCTCTGAAGTCATATTGCATGGTACCCATTCCACGGGTCTCAAATCTCCAGGTTTAAGGGATTCTTCCTTCAGCTAAAACATGCATGTGGAACCCAGAGTATGATCAACCATGTGATCGGGAGACGTGTTCTAATATGTCTCGGTTTTCGTCCCCTGGTACTCGGGTGCAACATTCCAGACGCTTTACTAACACTCTCCCGACTTGGTGAGTCAGTGCCTTTAACCTCCTGTTTGGCCCAGTTTGCAGTTTCTGCGGAAGATGAACAGGTATAGGGAGAACCAATGAGAGACTAGCTGGAGGTGTCTGGACGGGCAAATTTAACTCTCATTTCCCACCAGGAAGAGGAGTTAACCAAAGGCTCAGCATGCCGTGCCGGAACCAGATTAGGGCCTGAAGCAATCCTGCGGTGTTGCGACCAGCTCACAAGAAAGCGAGTTGAAGAAAGGAGCTCAGGGGCACTGTAATTCACAAACCTGCAGAGTTATAAATGACAGCTATCCTCCAAAAATATACTGAAGTAAGGCCGCCAAGAGGACTTGAAAGCGGGGCAGAATTGCATGAAACCGATTTCAGGAGGTAGACTGGAATTGCATTGAAAGCATAGGAAAAGAGGCAGAACGTCGACAATGATGCACTTGGCTAAAAAGGGCGTATGCGTTTTTTCCTGAATATATTCAGGAAAAAACGCATACGCCCTTTTTGGCCAACCAAGCAAGCTTGCAAAGTAAATCTGCACTACAATGAAGTCTCACTTCCCCCAGTCAAAAGGGCCATCTGAAAAAAGTGTAAAATCCAGAAAGGCAGGACAGGCCATGGAGAACTGGGAGCCTTGTTATGCTGATGGGCGGGATGTAAATTGCCAACAGCCACTCGGGAGAAGTGTATGGTGTTTCCTGAAACATCTAAAAAACAAAGCAACAGAGCCTAGGGCACTTCCACTTATGGTCCTATAGCTTAGGGAAATTAAAATCAAAAAGACACAGCTACCCCAAAGTTTGAGACGGCTCTGCTTACAAGAACTTCGTTTACGGTACAAGTTCAATATTGCAGAAAGTGAAAAATGGATAAAGAAGTTGTGGTACTTACGTACAAGGCAATATCACTCAGCAATGACATCTATCTCATCAAGCCCGTAGCAGCATAATGAGTGGATACAGGTATGATGATTCTAACTGAAATAAGTCACGCAGAAAAAGAAACATCATAAGATATCACTAATACACGGAATGTAAACTTGGCTACAGAGGAACTGAATTACAAAACAGAACAGGGTCTCAAATTTAGAAAACTAACTTATGCTTGCTTAAGGGGAAAGGTGAGTTGGGGTGCTGCATAAAACCAGAGATTGAAATGAGCACAGATAAAGTTCCTTAAGCCAAATATGGAATAGACAAGAGCTACTCCTTGCTCAACGAAATGGACTCAACACCCCATATTAAACGCCTAATAATATCCCTGACTAGTAAGTATCTTAAAACCTACGGATTTCTATGTCTCCGAAAGAGAATCAACCGTGTGTACAGGGGAATAAACGCAGCAGTGATAGCATTGGAGAGGTTCGGTGAGCAAATGAAGACCCTTTGAAGTCATATTGCATGGTACCCATTCCACAGGTCTCAAATGTCCAGGTTTAAGGGATTCTTCCTTCAGCTAAAACATGCATGTGGAACCCAGAGTATGATCAACCGTGTGATCGGGAGACGTGTTCAAATATGTCTCAGTTCTCATCCCCTGGTACTCGGGTGCAACAATACAGACGCTTTACTAACACTCTCCCGACTTGGAGAGTTAGTGCCTTTAACCTCCTGTTTGGCCCAGTTTGCAATTTCTGCGGAAGATGAACAGGAATAGGCAGAACCAATGAGAGACTAGCTGGAGGTGTCTGGACGGGCAAATTTAACTCTCATTTCCCACCAGGAAGAGGAATTAACCAAAGGCTCAGCGTGCCGTGCCGGAACAAGATTAGGGCCTGAAGCAGTCCTGCGGTGTTGCGGCCAGCTCACAAGAAAGCGAGTTGAAGAAAGGAGCTCAGGGGCACTGTAATTCACAAACCTGCAGAGTTATAAATGACAGCTATCGTCCAAAAATATACTGAAGTAAGCCTGCCAAGAGGACTTGAAAGTGGGGCAGAATTGCAGGAAACCGATTTCACGAGGTAGACTGGAATTGCATTGAAAGCATAGCAAAAGAGGCAGAACGTCGACAGTGATGCACTTGGCCAAAAAGGGCATATGCGTTTTATCCTGAATATATTCAGGAAAAAACGCATATGCCCTTTTTGGCCAACCAAGCAAGCTTGCAAAGGAAATCTCCACTACAATGAAGTCTCACTTCCCCCAGGTCAAAAGGGCAATCTGAAAAAAGTGTAAAATCCAGAAAGGCAGGACAGGCCATGGAGAACTGGGAGACTTGTTATGCTGATGGGCGGGATGTAAATTGCCAACAGCCACTCGGGAGAAGTGTATGGTGTTTCCTGAAACATCTAAAAAACAAAGCAACAGAGCCTAGGGCACTTCCACTTATGGTCCTATAGCTTAGAGAAATTAAAATCAAAAAGACACAGCCACCCCAAAGTTTGGGACGGCTCTGTTTACAAGAACCTCGTTTACGGTACAAGTTCAATATCGCAGAAAGTGAAAAATGGATAAAGAATTTGTGGTACTTACATACAATGGAATATCACTCAGCAATGAAATCTATGTCATCAGGCCTGTAGCAGAAAATGAGTGGATGCAGGTATGATGATTCTAACTGAAATAAGTCACACAGAAAAAGAAACATCATAAGATATCACTAATACACGGAATGTAAACTTGGCTACACAGGAACTGAATTACAAAACAGAACAGGGTCTCAAATTTAGAAAACCAACTTATGCTTGCTTAAGGGGAAAGGTGAGTTGGGGTGCTGCATAAAACCAGAGATTAAAATCAGCACAGATAACGTTCCTTAAGCCAAATATGTAATAGACAAGAGCTACTCCTTGCTCAACGAAATGGACTCAACACCCCATATTAAACGCCTAATAATGTACCTGATTAGTAAGTATCTTAAAGCCTATGGATTGCTCTGTCTCCGAAAGAGAATCAAGCGTGTGTACAGGGGCATAAACGCAGCAGTGATAGGATTGGAGAGGTTCGGTGAGCAAATGAAGACCCTTTCAAGTCATATTGTATGCTACCCATTCCACGGGTCTCAACTCTCCAGGTTTAAGGGATTCTTCCTTCAGCTAAAACATGCATGTGGAACCCACAGTATGATCAACCATGGGATCGGGAGACGTGTTCAAATATGTCTCAGTCTCGTCCCCTTGTACTCGGGTGCAACATTCCAGACGCTTTACTAACACTCCCCCGACTTGGAGAGTCAGTGCCTTTAACCTCCTGTTTGGCCCAGTTTGCAATTTCTGCGGAAGATGAACAGGAATAGGGAGAACCAATGAGAGACTAGCTGGAGGTGTCTGGACGGGCAAATTTACCTCTCATTTCCCACCAGGAAGAGGAATTAACCAAAGGCTCAGCGTGCCGTGCCGGAACCAGATTAGGGCCTGAAGCAATCATGCGGTGTTGCGGCCAGCTTCCAAGAAAGTGAGTTGAAGAAAGGAGCTCAGGGGCACTGTAATTCACAAACCTGCAGAGTTATAAATGACAGCTATCCTCCAAAAATATACTGAAGTAAGGCCGCCAAGAGGACTTGAAAGCGGGGCAGAATTGCAGGAAACCGATTTCAGGAGGTAGACTGGAATTGCATTGAAAGCATAGGAAAAGAGGCAGAACGTGGACAATGATGCACTTGGCCAAAAAGGGCGTATGCGTTTTTTCCTGAAAATATTCAGGAAAAAACGCATACGCCCTTTTTGGCCAACCAAGCAAGCTTGCAAAGGAAATCTGCACAACAATGAAGTCTCCCTTCCCCGGGTCAAAAAGTGCCATCTGAAAAAAGTGTAAAATCCAGAAAGGCAGGACAGGCCATGTTGAATTAGGAGCCTTGTTATGCTGATGGGCGGGATGTAAATTGCCAACAGCCACTAGGGAGAAGTGTATGGTGTTTCCTGAAACATCTAAAAAACAAAGCAACAGAGCCTAGGGCACTTCCACTTATGGCCCTATAGCTTAGGGAAATTGAAATCAAAAAGACACAGCCACCCCAAAGTTTGGGACGGCTCTGTTTACAAGAACCTCGTTTACGGTACAAGTTCAATATCGCAGAAAGCAAAAAATGGATAAAGAAATTGTGGTACTTACGTACAATGCAATATCACTCAGCAATGAAATCTATGTCATCAGGCTCGTAGCAGCATAATGAGTGGATTCAGGTATGATGATTCTAACTGAAATAAGTCACACAGAAAAAGAAACATCATAAGCTGTCACTAATACACGGAATGTAAACTTGGCTACACAGGAACTGAATTACAAAACAGAACAGGATCTCAAATTTAGAAAACCAACTTATGCTTGCTTAAGGGGAAAGGTGAGTTGGGGTGCTGCAGAAAACCAGAGATTGAAATGAGCACAGATAAAGTTCCTTAAGCCAAATATGGAATAGACAAGACCTACACCTTGCTGAAAGAAATGGACTCAAAACCCCATATTAAACGCCTAAGTATCTACCTGACTAGTAAGTATCTTAAAACCTATGGATTGCTATGTCTCTGAAAGAGAATCCAGCGTGTGTACAGGGGCTTAAACGCAGCAGTGATAGGATTGGAGAGGTTCAGTGAGCAAACGAAGACCCTCTGAAGTCATATTGCATGGTACCCATTCCACGGGTCTCAAATCTCCAGGTTTAAGGGATTCTTCCTTCAGCTAAAACATGCATGTGGAACCCAGAGTATGATCAACCATGTGATCGGGAGACGTGTTCTAATATGTCTCGGTTTTCGTCCCCTGGTACTCGGGTGCAACATTCCAGACGCTTTACTAACACTCTCCCGACTTGGTGAGTCAGTGCCTTTAACCTCCTGTTTGGCCCAGTTTGCAGTTTCTGCGGAAGATGAACAGGTATAGGGAGAACCAATGAGAGACTAGCTGGAGGTGTCTGGACGGGCAAATTTAACTCTCATTTCCCACCAGGAAGAGGAGTTAACCAAAGGCTCAGCATGCCGTGCCGGAACCAGATTAGGGCCTGAAGCAATCCTGCGGTGTTGCGACCAGCTCACAAGAAAGCGAGTTGAAGAAAGGAGCTCAGGGGCACTGTAATTCACAAACCTGCAGAGTTATAAATGACAGCTATCCTCCAAAAATATACTGAAGTAAGGCCGCCAAGAGGACTTGAAAGCGGGGCAGAATTGCATGAAACCGATTTCAGGAGGTAGACTGGAATTGCATTGAAAGCATAGGAAAAGAGGCAGAACGTCGACAATGATGCACTTGGCTAAAAAGGGCGTATGCGTTTTTTCCTGAATATATTCAGGAAAAAACGCATACGCCCTTTTTGGCCAACCAAGCAAGCTTGCAAAGTAAATCTGCACTACAATGAAGTCTCACTTCCCCCAGTCAAAAGGGCCATCTGAAAAAAGTGTAAAATCCAGAAAGGCAGGACAGGCCATGGAGAACTGGGAGCCTTGTTATGCTGATGGGCGGGATGTAAATTGCCAACAGCCACTCGGGAGAAGTGTATGGTGTTTCCTGAAACATCTAAAAAACAAAGCAACAGAGCCTAGGGCACTTCCACTTATGGTCCTATAGCTTAGGGAAATTAAAATCAAAAAGACACAGCTACCCCAAAGTTTGAGACGGCTCTGCTTACAAGAACTTCGTTTACGGTACAAGTTCAATATTGCAGAAAGTGAAAAATGGATAAAGAAGTTGTGGTACTTACGTACAAGGCAATATCACTCAGCAATGACATCTATCTCATCAAGCCCGTAGCAGCATAATGAGTGGATACAGGTATGATGATTCTAACTGAAATAAGTCACGCAGAAAAAGAAACATCATAAGATATCACTAATACACGGAATGTAAACTTGGCTACAGAGGAACTGAATTACAAAACAGAACAGGGTCTCAAATTTAGAAAACTAACTTATGCTTGCTTAAGGGGAAAGGTGAGTTGGGGTGCTGCATAAAACCAGAGATTGAAATGAGCACAGATAAAGTTCCTTAAGCCAAATATGGAATAGACAAGAGCTACTCCTTGCTCAACGAAATGGACTCAACACCCCATATTAAACGCCTAATAATATCCCTGACTAGTAAGTATCTTAAAACCTACGGATTTCTATGTCTCCGAAAGAGAATCAACCGTGTGTACAGGGGAATAAACGCAGCAGTGATAGCATTGGAGAGGTTCGGTGAGCAAATGAAGACCCTTTGAAGTCATATTGCATGGTACCCATTCCACAGGTCTCAAATGTCCAGGTTTAAGGGATTCTTCCTTCAGCTAAAACATGCATGTGGAACCCAGAGTATGATCAACCGTGTGATCGGGAGACGTGTTCAAATATGTCTCAGTTCTCATCCCCTGGTACTCGGGTGCAACAATACAGACGCTTTACTAACACTCTCCCGACTTGGAGAGTTAGTGCCTTTAACCTCCTGTTTGGCCCAGTTTGCAATTTCTGCGGAAGATGAACAGGAATAGGCAGAACCAATGAGAGACTAGCTGGAGGTGTCTGGACGGGCAAATTTAACTCTCATTTCCCACCAGGAAGAGGAATTAACCAAAGGCTCAGCGTGCCGTGCCGGAACAAGATTAGGGCCTGAAGCAGTCCTGCGGTGTTGCGGCCAGCTCACAAGAAAGCGAGTTGAAGAAAGGAGCTCAGGGGCACTGTAATTCACAAACCTGCAGAGTTATAAATGACAGCTATCGTCCAAAAATATACTGAAGTAAGCCTGCCAAGAGGACTTGAAAGTGGGGCAGAATTGCAGGAAACCGATTTCACGAGGTAGACTGGAATTGCATTGAAAGCATAGCAAAAGAGGCAGAACGTCGACAGTGATGCACTTGGCCAAAAAGGGCATATGCGTTTTATCCTGAATATATTCAGGAAAAAACGCATATGCCCTTTTTGGCCAACCAAGCAAGCTTGCAAAGGAAATCTCCACTACAATGAAGTCTCACTTCCCCCAGGTCAAAAGGGCAATCTGAAAAAAGTGTAAAATCCAGAAAGGCAGGACAGGCCATGGAGAACTGGGAGACTTGTTATGCTGATGGGCGGGATGTAAATTGCCAACAGCCACTCGGGAGAAGTGTATGGTGTTTCCTGAAACATCTAAAAAACAAAGCAACAGAGCCTAGGGCACTTCCACTTATGGTCCTATAGCTTAGAGAAATTAAAATCAAAAAGACACAGCCACCCCAAAGTTTGGGACGGCTCTGTTTACAAGAACCTCGTTTACGGTACAAGTTCAATATCGCAGAAAGTGAAAAATGGATAAAGAATTTGTGGTACTTACATACAATGGAATATCACTCAGCAATGAAATCTATGTCATCAGGCCTGTAGCAGAAAATGAGTGGATGCAGGTATGATGATTCTAACTGAAATAAGTCACACAGAAAAAGAAACATCATAAGATATCACTAATACACGGAATGTAAACTTGGCTACACAGGAACTGAATTACAAAACAGAACAGGGTCTCAAATTTAGAAAACCAACTTATGCTTGCTTAAGGGGAAAGGTGAGTTGGGGTGCTGCATAAAACCAGAGATTAAAATCAGCACAGATAACGTTCCTTAAGCCAAATATGTAATAGACAAGAGCTACTCCTTGCTCAACGAAATGGACTCAACACCCCATATTAAACGCCTAATAATGTACCTGATTAGTAAGTATCTTAAAGCCTATGGATTGCTCTGTCTCCGAAAGAGAATCAAGCGTGTGTACAGGGGCATAAACGCAGCAGTGATAGGATTGGAGAGGTTCGGTGAGCAAATGAAGACCCTTTCAAGTCATATTGTATGCTACCCATTCCACGGGTCTCAACTCTCCAGGTTTAAGGGATTCTTCCTTCAGCTAAAACATGCATGTGGAACCCACAGTATGATCAACCATGGGATCGGGAGACGTGTTCAAATATGTCTCAGTCTCGTCCCCTTGTACTCGGGTGCAACATTCCAGACGCTTTACTAACACTCCCCCGACTTGGAGAGTCAGTGCCTTTAACCTCCTGTTTGGCCCAGTTTGCAATTTCTGCGGAAGATGAACAGGAATAGGGAGAACCAATGAGAGACTAGCTGGAGGTGTCTGGACGGGCAAATTTACCTCTCATTTCCCACCAGGAAGAGGAATTAACCAAAGGCTCAGCGTGCCGTGCCGGAACCAGATTAGGGCCTGAAGCAATCATGCGGTGTTGCGGCCAGCTTCCAAGAAAGTGAGTTGAAGAAAGGAGCTCAGGGGCACTGTAATTCACAAACCTGCAGAGTTATAAATGACAGCTATCCTCCAAAAATATACTGAAGTAAGGCCGCCAAGAGGACTTGAAAGCGGGGCAGAATTGCAGGAAACCGATTTCAGGAGGTAGACTGGAATTGCATTGAAAGCATAGGAAAAGAGGCAGAACGTGGACAATGATGCACTTGGCCAAAAAGGGCGTATGCGTTTTTTCCTGAAAATATTCAGGAAAAAACGCATACGCCCTTTTTGGCCAACCAAGCAAGCTTGCAAAGGAAATCTGCACAACAATGAAGTCTCCCTTCCCCGGGTCAAAAAGTGCCATCTGAAAAAAGTGTAAAATCCAGAAAGGCAGGACAGGCCATGTTGAATTAGGAGCCTTGTTATGCTGATGGGCGGGATGTAAATTGCCAACAGCCACTAGGGAGAAGTGTATGGTGTTTCCTGAAACATCTAAAAAACAAAGCAACAGAGCCTAGGGCACTTCCACTTATGGCCCTATAGCTTAGGGAAATTAAAATCAAAAAGACACAGCCACCCCAATGTTTGGGACGGCTCTGTTTACAAGAACCTCGTTTACGATACAAGTTCAATATCGCAGAAAGCGAAAAATGGATAAAGAAGTTGTGGTACTGACGTACAATGCAATATCACTCAGCAATGAAATCTATGTCATCAGGCCCGTAGCAGCATAATGAGTGGATTCAGGTATGATGATTCTAACTGAAATAAGTCACACAGAAAAAGAAACATCATAAGATATCACTAATACACGGAATGTAAACTTGGCTACACAGGAACTGAATTACAAAACAGAACAGGGTCTCAAATTTAGAAAACCAACTTATGCTTGCTTAAGGGGAAAGGTGAGTTGGGGTGCTGCATAAAACCAGAGATTGAAATGAGCACAGATAAAGTTCCTTAAGCCAAATATGTAATAGACAAGACCTACACCTTGCTGAACGAAATGGACTCAGCACCCCATATTAAACGCCTAAGTATGTACCTGACTAGTAAGTATCTTAAAACCTATGGATTGCTATGTCTCCGAAAGAGAATCAAGCGTGTGTCCAGGGGCATAAACGCAGCAGTGATAGGATTGGAGAGATTCGGTGAGCAAATGAAGACCCTTTGAAGTCATATTGCATGGTACTCATTCCACGGGTCTCAACTCTCCAGGTTTAAGGGATTCTTCCTTCAGCTAAAACATGCATGTGGAACCCAGAGTATGATCAACCTTGTGATTGGGAGACGTGTTAAAATATGTCTCAGTACTCGTCCCCTGGTACTCGGGTGCATCATTCCAGACTCTTTAGGGAGTACCAATGAGAGACTAGCTGGAGGTGTCTGGACGGGCAAATTTAACTCTCATTTCCCACCAGGAAGAGGAATTAACCAAAGGATCAGCATGCCGTGCCAGAACCAGATTAGGGCCTGAAGCAATCCTGCGGTGTTGCGGCCAGCTCACAAGAAAATGAGTTGAAGAAAGGAGCTCAGGGGCACTGTAATTCACAAACTTGCAGAGTTATAAATGACAGCTATCGTCCAAAAATATAGTGAAGAAAGGCTGCCAAGAGGACTTGAGAGCGGGGCAGAATTGCAGGAAACCGATTTCAGAAGGTAGACTGGAATTGCATTTAAAGCATAGGAAAAGAGGCATAACGTGGACAATGATGCACTTGGCCAAAAAGGGCGTATGCGTTTTTTCCTGAATATATTCAGGAAAAAACGCATACGCCCTTTTTGGCCAACCAAGCAAGCTTGCAAAGGAAATCTGCACAACAATGAAGTCTCCCTTCCCTGGGTCAAAAAGTGCCATCTGAAAAAAGTGTAAAATCCAGAAAGGCAGGACAGGCCATGTTGAATTAGGAGCCTTGTTATGCTGATGGGCGGGATGTAAATTGCCAACAGCCACTAGGGAGAAGTGTATGGTGTTTCCTGAAACATCTAAAAAACAAAGCAACAGAGCCTAGGGCACTTCCATTTATGGTCCTATAGCTTCGGGAAATTAAAATCAAAAAGACACAGCCACCCCAAAGTTTGGGACGGCTCTGTTTACAAGAACCTCGTTTACGATACAAGTTCAATATCGCAGAAAGCGAAAAATGGATAAAGAAGTTGTGGTACTGACGTACAATGCAATATCACTCAGCAATGAAATCTATGTCATCAGGCCCGTAGCAGCATAATGAGTGGATTCAGGTATGATGATTCTAACTGAAATAAGTCACACAGAAAAAGAAACATCATAAGATATCACTAATACACAGAATGTAAACTTGGCTACACAGGAACTGAATTACAAAACAGAACAGGGTCTCAAATTTAGAAAACCAACTTATGCTTTCTTAAGGGGAAAGGTGAGTTGGGGTGCTGCATAAAACCAGAGATTGAAATGAGCACAGATAAAGTTCCTTAAGCCAAATATGTAATAGACAAGACCTACACCTTGCTGAACGAAATGGACTCAACACCCCATATTAAACGCCTAAGTATGTACCTGACTAGTAAGTATCTTAAAACCTATGGATTGCTGTGTCTCCGAAAGAGAATCAAGCGTTTGTCCAGGGGCATAAACGCAGCAGTGATAGGATTGGAGAGATTCGGTGAGCAAATGAAGACCCTTTGAAGTCATATTGCATGGTACCCATTCCACGGGTCTCAACTCTCCAGGTTTAAGGGATTCTTCCTTCAGCTAAAACATGCATGTGGAACCCAGAGTATGATCAACCTTGTGATTGGGAGACGTGTTAAAATATGTCTCAGTACTCATGCCCTGGTACTCGGGTGCATCATTCCAGACTCTTTAAGGAGAACCAATGAGAGACTAGCTGGAGGTGTCTGGACGGGCAAATTTAACTCTCATTTCCCACCAGGAAGAGGAATTAACCAAAGGATCAGCATGCCGTGCCAGAACCAGATTAGGGCCTGAGGCAATCCTGCAGTGTTGCGGCCAGCTCACAAGAAAGCGAGTTGAAGAAAGGAGCTCAGGGGCACTGTAATTCACAAACTTGCAGAGTTATAAATGACAGCTATCGTCCAAAAATATAGTGAAGAAAGGCTGCCAAGAGGACTTGAGAGCGGGGCAGAATTGCAGGAAACCGATTTCAGAAGGTAGACTGGAATTGCATTTAAAGCATAGGAAAAGAGGCATAACGGGGACAATGATGCACTTGGCCAAAAAGGGCGTATGCGTTTCTTCCTGAATATATTCAGGAAAAAACGCATATGCACTTTTTGGTCAACCAAGAAATTTTGCAAAGGAAATCTGCACTACAATGAAGTCTCACTTCCCCCCGGTCAAAAGGGCCATCTGAAAAAAGTGTAAAATCCAGAAAGGCAGGACAGGCCATGGAGAACTGGGAGCCTTGTTATGCTGATGGGCGGGATGTAAATTGCCAACAGGCACTCGGGAGAAGTGTATGGTGTTTCCTGAAACATCTAAAAAACAAAGCAACAGAGCCTAGGGCACTTCCACTTATGGTCCTATAGCTTAGGGAAATTGAAATCAAAAAGACACAGCCACCCCAAAGTTTGGGACGGCTCTGTTTACAAGAACCTCGTTTACGGTACAAGTTCAATATCGCAGAAAGCAAAAAATGGATAAAGAAATTGTGGTACTTACGTACAATGCAATATCACTCAGCAATTAAATCTATGTCATCAGGCCCGTAGCAGCATAATGAGTGGATTCAGGTATGATGATTCTAACTGAAATAAGTCACACAGAAAAAGAAACATCATAAGCTGTCACTAATACACGGAATGTAAACTTGGCTACACAGGAACTGAATTACAAAACAGAACAGGATCTCAAATTTAGAAAACCAACTTATGCTTGCTTAAGGGGAAAGGTGAGTTGGGGTGCTGCAGAAAACCAGAGATTGAAATGAGCACAGATAAAGTTCCTTAAGCCAAATATGTAATAGACAAGAGCTACTCCTTCCTCAACGAGATGGAGTCAACACCCCATATTTAACGCCTAATAATGTACCTGACTAGTAAGTATCTTAAAACCTATGGATTGCTATGCCTCTGAAACAGAATCCAGCGTGTGTACAGGGGCTTAAACGCAGCAGTGATAGGATTGGAGAGGTTCAGTGAGCAAACGAAGACCCTTTGAAGTCATATTGCATGGTACCCATTCCACGGGTCTCAAATCTCCAGGTTTAAGGGATTCTTCCTTCAGCTAAAACATGCATGTGGAACCCAGAGTATGATCAACCATGTGATCGGGAGACGTGTTCAAATATGTCTCAGTTCTTGTCCGCTGGTACTCGGGTGCAATATTCCAGACGGTTTACTAACACTCTCCCGACTTGGAGAGTCAGTGCCTTTAACCTCCTGTTTGTCCCAATTTGCAATTTCTGCAGAAGATGAACAGGAATAGGGAGAACCAATGAGAGACTAGCTGGAGGTGTCTGGACGGGCAAATTTAACTCTCATTTCCCACCAGGAAGAGGAATTAACCAAAGGCTCAGCGTGCCGTGCTGGAACCAGATTAGGGCCTGAAGCAATCCTGCTGTGTTGCGGCCAGCTCACAAGAAAGCGAGTTGAAGAAAGGAGCTCAGGGGCACTGTAATTCACAAACCTGCAGAGTTATAAATGACAGCTATCGTCCAAAAATATACTGAAGTAAGGCTGCCAAGAGGACTTGAAAGCGGGGCGGAATTGCAGGAAACTGATCTCAGGAGGTAGACTGGAATTGCATTTAAAGCATAGGAAAAGAGGCAGAACGTCGACAATGATCCACTTGGCCAAAAAGGGCGTATGCCTTTTTTCCTGAATATATTCAGGAAAAAACGCATACGCCCTTTTTGGCCAACCAAGCAAGCTTGCAAAGGAAATCTGCACTACAATGAAGTCTCACTTCCCCCTGGTCAAAAGGACCATGAGAAAAAAGTGTAAAATCCAGAAAGGCAAGACAGGCCATGGAGAACTGGGAGCCTTGTTATGCTGATGGGCGGGATGTAAATTGCCAACAGCCACTCGGGAGAAGTGTATGATGTTTCCTGAAACATCTAAAAAACAAAGCAACAGAGCCTAGGGCACTTCCACTTATGGTCCTATAGCTTAGGGAAATTAAAATCAAAAAGACACAGCCACCCAAAAGTTTGGGACGGCTCTGTTTACAAGAACCTCGTTTACGGTACAAGTTCAATATCGCAGAAAGTCAAAAATGGATAAAGAAGTTGTGGTACTTACGTACAATGCAATATCACTCAGCAATGAAATCTATGTCATCAGGCCCGTAGCAACACAATGAGTGGATTCAGGTATGATGATTCTAACTGAAATAAGTCAAACAGAAAAAGAAACATCATAAGATATCACTAATACACGGAATGTGAACTTGGCTACACATGAACTGAGTTACAAAACAGAACAGGGTCTCAAGTTTAGAAAACCAACTTATGCTTGCTTAAGGGGGAAGGTGAGTTGGGGTGCTGCATAAAACCAGAGTTTGAATTTATCACAGATACCGTTCCATAAGCCAAATATGTAATTGACAAGACCTACCCCTTGCTCAACAAAATGGACTCCACAATGAGGTATCACCTCACACCTGATAGAATGGGCATCATCAGAAAATCTAGAAACAAAAAATGCTGGAAAGGGTGTGGAGAAAAGGAACCCTCTTCCACTATTGTTGGGAATATAAATTGATACAGTCACTATGGAGAACAATATGGAGTTTCTTAAGAAACTGACAATAGAATTACCATATTATACAGTAATCCCAGTACCTTACATATACCCAGACAAAACCATAAATCAAAAAGAGACATTCACCGCAATGTTCATTGCGTCACTATTTACAATATCGAGGTAATGGAAGCAACCTAAATGCCCACAGACACATGAATGCATAAAGCTGTGGTACATATATAAAATGGAATATTACTAAGCCATGAAAAGGAATGAAATTGGGTCATGTGTAGAGACGTCGATGGATCTAGAGACTGTCATACAGAGTGAAGTAAGTCAGAAAGAGAAAAACAAATCTTGTATATTCATGCATATATGTGGAACCTAGAAAAACTGTACAGATTAACCATTTTGCAAGGCATAAATAGAGCAACAGATGTAGACAACAAACATATGGACAACAAGGGGGGTAAGCTGTTGGGGGGATGGTGGTGGGAGGTGTTGAGAGACTGGGATTGGCATGTATACATTTATATGTATAAAATAGATAACCAATAAGAACCTGCTGTATAAAAATATAAAATAAAATTCAAAATTAGAAAGAAATAAAATTTAAAAAATAAAATAGAAAAAACAATTATTCCCTTCACATACATGTATTTATATGAATAAATTATTTCCATGCTTATATCTGTAAATACAAAAAAGAGGAATAAAATCTACCTTGAACCAAAAACGAAAAAGAGAAACGAAACACAGAACCCACCAGTTACACAGAGGAAAACCGTATCAGGGCACTTGCTCCAGTTGTAAACAATTCTGAAGTTGGTCAGTGGTGGGGAATCGTCTCCCATTCAGCCAGCAGCCACCACGCAACAAGCGTCCTCATTGCAAAGCTGGGGCACCGTGCCGAGGCATCTGTGAGTAAACGTGAGCTGAGCCCCAGGCCAGTTGCTGCTGAACTATTCCCACCCGTCCCAGGTAAAACACCTGAATATATACAAGGACTTGAAAGCTTAGAGGAAGGGCCATAGAGCCACACGAGTGACAGCATGCCGGCCGACTTGGTGCCTGCAGGCCAGCCAGGATGGTCCTGGCCCTGGGTGCTCTTCTGGAAGATTTCCATTTCCCTGCCTGAGATACCCGTTCTGTCCCTGCCCCCACTGCTTTTTTCCTTCCTCACCTCTGCCCAGGGAGAAATTCCAGCAGCAGGTATGGGTGACACATCCTCTTCTTTAGCAGGTGGCAGCCTGGCAACTGCTGCAGAAAGTCCAGCAGAGCCCCACTCACACTGGGCCACCCACAAAGCCGTGGCCTCTCACTCCCTCCCACCAGCCCAGCCCCGAGACTGCTGACAGGGCAGAGAAAATGGCGTCAGGCACGGCTGCAGGGGCTCTTGCTGCCTGGAGTGGTATTTATATTGATCTCAACCCAGGCACACCTGGGGAGGGCTGGCCGGCACGGTAGGCTGCCCAGGTCAGCCAATCATCACCCCTCAGGGGCTCACAGTTGCAGAAAATGGAACTTGCTGAACCGGCCAGGTCCAAGGAAGAGGTGTGGGCTCCTGAGAGTCAGGATAGACAAGGGGCTGCAGCTTTGGCTTGTTTTCTAATCATTTTATCTGGCCCATGAGTGGGAGACAACTTCAAGAAAACCCTCTCCTAATGAGAGGAAACCAGGAGTCAGGGAGAGGAGGGGTGGGTGGTGGTTGGAGACAGAGGCCTGGTGCCCCAGGTGCAGTGGAAGTCTCTGGAAGACCAGGTGGAGGGAGGCCGCACAGAGTGATGCCCAGGGCCACAGACCTGTCGCAGCTGCTGTTTGTTAGTTCAAGTCCTGCTCTGAGGTGCTCTGTGTCAGCTCTGAGCGACAGGTGAGCTGGGGGTGCTCTGCAATGAGGGCTATGTGCACGGTTCCTGTGTGCCCAGCCCTGCCACGGTACCTGCAAGGGTAGCTCTGTATCCTGGGAGGGGCCTGACCACAAGAGCTCCGTGGGCTGGGGTGGGGGTGGGGTACCTGCCCAGGTGAGCTCCATATTCTGGGATTGGTCTGACCACGAGAGCCCCATGGGCTGCTGGGGACCTGGTAAAGGATGTCAGGACAGTCAGTGAAGCCACCGAGGATATACCTCCAGCTGCTCCTAATTCCTACACCCTGCTGGTCATTCTACCAACCACCAGGACATGGTATTCTGTATTAGTCTTCAATGATGCCTTCTTTTGTATTCCATTAGTCCCAGAGTCACAAGAAATTTTGGCTTGTGAGTGGCTGGACTCAAGATACAACTAAAACAATCCTTCCGGGCCGTCTTGCCCCAAGGGTGCAAAAATTCCCACAGCATCTTTGGGGAAAGCTTAGCTAAAGACCTAAAAGTTCTACCTCTGGAAAAGGAAACCCTCCTTCAGTACGCAGACGACATTCTGATCGCCAGCCCTACTAAGGAGGCCTCTGAACTACCAAGCCAATAAAGGATAGAAGTTGTCCAAGAAAAAGCTCAAATATCACAGACTGCGGTGACCTGCCTGGGCTTCATTCTCACAGAAGGTCGGAGAAGCCCATCCCAGGAAAGGGAAGAAACCATTTTCAGCCTTACCCCTTTCTAAAACTAGAAGACAGCTTAGGGGTTCCTGGGGAGGCCAGGGTTTGCTGCTTCTGGATCCCTAACTACAGTCTACTAGCTGGGCCTGTATATGAAACACTGAAAGGAAAAGATGATGATCCTTTTGAATAGAATCCAGAAGTGGCCTTTCAAGAATGGAAAGAGCAGTCAATTCAGACCCTTGCCCTGGAACTCCCTAATTTAGCTAAACCCTTTGACCTTTACATTCCTGGTGAAAGGTGAATCGCCATTGGAGTATTAGTGCAAAAACTGGGACCACTTGAAATGGAACAATGCAAGAATGCCATCCAGGTAGGATAAACTACGGTCACCAAGGGGCTTGGCCCACTGCCACATCTGGCCAAGATACTGGTGGTATGTAAAAACCTCGAAATCAGCAGCCCAAAAGGCCACCTCCCTCCTAAGGGAAAAGGACCCCACGTGGTGATCCTAACCACCAACCATGCCCTAAAGTTGCAGGGTTCGCTCCGTGGGCACACCAACCTCGAGTGAGGAGGCCCTCCAACTCCAACATCCAGAGAGATAACCGGGGGCAACAGGGCACAATGACGACTCGTGTGAACATCACTTGACCTGGAGTTTCTCTCATAAAACAACAAGAGTGTGTCCCAAAAGAGTAGACTACTGCTTGCAGGACTCACTGCAACCAGAGGGGAGCTAATAATCTTGGCGGGGGAACCATATATCACACTGTCACCATAGAAAAGCCTACAGACACCATGATGATGGTGGCCAATAAGACCGGCTGGACTCCTGTTTACTTCAAAAGGCTGTTGAGTCAGTGGCCATCATGGTCCTTGATCACCACTGACCCTGGACTGTCTGGGAGTTGAGCGGGCAGGGCTCTGACACCTGGTGCTGTTTGTACGTTAATTCAGGGGCCTAATTGAAGAAAGCGCAGACTACTGGTCAGAGCATCTAGGCTGGCAGAAACGGTCAGCCTAAGGTGGCCAAACAAATGTGGGGCGGGGTGAAACCGGCCCCCACAGCGTCTCTGCACATCTCTTTCCTGGACCCTTAAAGGTCATTAGAATCTATAACACTTCCAATGCTGGTGCTCAGGTGGACGAGCAGGGAGGCAGGGGGCCTGGGGACAATCAACGTCACCCGGAGGCTGCTGGAGAGAAGCTCTGACCCTCGCCCCCGGGTATGAGGGCTCCCAACTCAGCACTCAGCAGTTACAGAAGAAGGGTCTGCACCCTCAGCACTCCAAGAATAAGGAACGGGACAAAAGGCAGAGGAGGGGTTTGTCCCCAGCAAAGCCCATTAAAAATCCCTGGGAGATAAAAATAGAATCTGGGCAATAAAGTCAAGTCTAACCTTTTTTATCCTTTGTGCTTTGTCTAATTTCATGTGCTCCTAGGGTCCCGCATGCAGAGGTTCCACACCCGGCACTTCAGACCAGATTTCCTAGTGCAGAATGGCTGGGTCGACACCTCAGCTCCTGGGGCCCAGTGCAGACTCCGCGATATAGAGCCTGAGCTGCAGCCAACCCGGCCCTCGAGAGCTCCGCCCCCTCCTTCCCACTGACTCTGACAGGATCTCTACACAGCAGCCCAGCCCACAGCCCACGGGGTAGTGCATGCTCTCACCTCTCCATTCTCTGATCAAAATATAAAGTTTCCTTTGCTTGTGAACCAAACTCAGTCTCGATCTGTTGGCCCCAATGACACTGGGCAGGGGGACACTTGTTGGGGCCCACTCTGGAGGATCAGTAACAGAAATTGAGACTATTGTAACCTCAATGAACAGATGTGTGAGCCAAACTGTAGTTAACATAGAACAGTGTATAAGGCTCGGGTAAAATAAGATGTTTCTAACACTTCCATTTGATATTTCCATCACTTTATTATAAGCAAGTTCAGTGAAAAGGTTTGTCTTATTTGTCAGGTCAATATTAGAGAAACGAAGTGATTTCTTTCCAAGGATGTACATCTAATAATCTTGGTTAAAGCTTCAATCTTGTTTTAAATGCTTTTCCATTGAAAATGATACCTCTCTTTCAGCTCCCCCATTTCTGAGAAGTATAAAATCTTATAATTTATTATTACCAAAGGGGAATGGTGGGAGGAGGGATAAATTAACAGTTTGGGATTAACACATACACACTGCTATGTATAAAATAGATCATCAACAAGGAACTACTGTATAGCACAGGGAACTACACTCAACATTTTGCAATAACCTATAAGGGGAAATAATCTGAAAAAGAATAGATATTTTTATTGACATCATCTATCAATGACAGTTAAAGTGTAACTTAACGGAAGCTGGTGGTGAGTGCTTCTGACCCTGAAGACTTCAATCATCTAAAGTTTGGACTCTGCCTACTTCCCAAGGCCCTTAATGAACATATGTGTAGCCGTAGCTTAAAAAATTCCCCAGTTTGGGTTTCAGGGAGACACTGATTTTGAAAAAGCCCTGGTGTTCTCCTTACATGAATGGGACTCTTCCTACTGCTAAAACATGTCTGTCACACCCAGAGGATGGTATACCGTCTGATCGGGAAGAGTTTGGAAAAGGCATCTCATCTCCTCATCTTCTGGTGCTCGGGTTCACCCCTCCAGCGTCTTTACTAACAGTCTCCCCACTTGGACAGGTCAGCACTGTCAACATCCTGTTGCGTACAGTTTGGAATTTGTCCAGAGGATGAAGCGGAAGGATGAGGAACAATGAGAGACAAGTCCTAGGTGTTCAGACAGGCACATGTCACTCTAATTTCCAATCAGGAAGACGAATTGACCAAAGGCTAGGGTTGCCCATGGAAACAGTATAGGGCTTGAGGAAATCCCGCTGCTTTGTGGCCAGTTCCCATAAACACAAGTTGAACAATGGAACTCAGGGGCAGTAAAATTCACGAAACTGCAGAGTTGAAAATATCCATCACTGAAAAATGTCTTGAGGAAAGTCAGAGAAAAGGACTTGTAAGCAAGGGAGAATGTCAGGAAAGGGATTTGAGGAGGTACAAAGGACTCGCCATTAAGCACAAGAAAAGGAGCTGAACATTGCCAACATTGCAGTTGGCCAAAAAGGGTGTATGCGTTTTTTTCTGTATATATTCAAGAAAAGGGCATACACTTTTTTAGCCAACCAAAGAGGTGGGCACTGGAAGTCAATACTACAAAAGATATCACCTCGCATCAGTCAGAAGAGCCATCCTCATAAAGCGTAAACAACAGAAATGCAGGACAGGGCAAGGAGAAGAGGGAGCCCTGTGAGACTTATAGTGGAAATGTATATTGCCAACGGCCATTCTGGAGAAGTGTATTGTGTTTACTAAAGCATCTAAAAAATGAGCTACAGAGCATAGGGCACTTGCACTCATGGGCGTATATCTTGGGAAAAACAAAAATCGAGAGGACACAGGCACCCCAATGTTTACCCCCTCTCTGTTTAAAAGATCCTCGACTAGGATATAACTTAAATGTCTCTGGAGAGAAAAAATGGATAGAGATGTGGTACTTAGGTAGAGTGGAATATTATTCAGCCTGGAAATCAATGAAATATGGCCAGTTGTAACAACTCCGGAGGAGTTACGTATGATCATTCTAAGTGACATAATTCAAAAAGAAAAGGACACATATCATAAGATATCACTTAAAGGTGGAATCCAAAATGGCTACACATGAAATAAATTACAAAACAAAAACATAGTCAAATATGTAGAAAACACGCATAAGGCTGCTAAACGGGAAAGGTGGGGAGGGGTGAGGCATCATCCAGGAGGTTGAAATTAGCAAAGATACCATTCCAAATACCAAACTGATAATCAACAAGACCTACACGGTAGCTGAAAGAACTGCACTCAGCACACTCAAGTCACCGGAAAAGAATATATACGACTGGTAAGAATCTGAAAAAGAATTTACTGATGTCTCTCTGTACGTGAATCAAGTGGATGTACAGCAGCAAGAAACAGAGCTTTGAAAATCAGCTGTAACCAATATAGTAATAAATTGAAAAAAATAAACGACAGAGAGACAGAGAAAACCTCTTACAACTTTTCCTCAGGGACGGTGATGCAACATGGATTGAACACATCTAGACCCACAGCAGGATGAGACATAAGGCTGGAAACTGTTTGCACTAAGAGAAATGTGAAGTTGGGTGAGGAAATGCACACCCTTTAAAGTAATACTACCTGGTACCCATTCAATGGGTCCCAAATCTGCAGGTTCAAGGGATCTTCCTACAGCTAAAACATGCATGGAAAACCCAGAGGACTGTACACCATGTGATCGGGAGATGTGTCTAAAATGCAGCTCATTTATCCTCTCCTGGTGCTCCTGTTCACCATTCCAGCCACGTTACTTAGAATCTCCCCACTTGGAGAATCAGCACATTTCAACTTCTGTTTCACACATTTTGCAAATTGTGAGGGGGATGAACGGGAAGAGGGGGAACCAATGAGAGAATAGTTGTAGGGGTTTGGACGGGCACATATCACTCTAATTTCCCATTAAGAATAAGAATTGAAAAAAGGCTCAGCCCGCCTCGCCGGAGCCAAAATAGGGCCTGAAGCAATCCTGCGGGTTTGAGGCCAGCTCACAAAAGAGCAACTTAAAAAATGGAGCTCAGGGTCACTGCAATTCACAAACCTGCAGAGTTATAAATGAAAACTAACGTCCAAAAATATGTTGAGGTAAGGCAAAGAAGAGGATCTGAATGCAAGACAGAATTGCAAGAAACAGATTTCAAGAGATAGATAGGACTCGTCTTTAAAGCACATGAAAAGCGGCAGAATTTCGACAATGATGCAGTTGGCCCAAAAGGGCGTATGCGTTTTTTCCTGATTATACCCAGGAAAAAACGCCTACGCACTTTATGGGCAACGAAGCAAGCAAGCAATGCAAATGTGCACAACAAAGAAGTCTCATTTCCCACCGGTCAAAAGGGCCATCCTAAAAAATTGTAAAAACCAGAAATGCAGGACAGGCCATGGAGAAGAGGGAGCTTTTATACGCTGATGGGCAGTGTGTGAACTGCCGAGAGCCACTCTGGAGAAGTGTATGGTGGTTCCTAAATCATCTAAAAAACAGAGCTACAGAGCATAGGACACTTCCAATCATGGGAGTATATCTAGGGAAGTCTAAAAATCAACAAGACACAAGCACACTACAGTTTAGGGCTACTCTGTTTACAAGAACCTCAACTTCAGTACACCTTAAATATCCCAGGAAAGAGAACAATGGATAAAGAAGATGTGGTACTTATGTACAATGGAATATCTCTTCACCATGAAATCAGTGTAATAAGGCTAGTAGAAGGATAAAGAGTGGATTTAGGTCCGATAATACTACTTGAAATAAGTCAAACAGAAAAAGAAACATATCATAAGATATCACTTATAGAGGGAGGGTAAATATGGCTGCACAAGAAATGAATTACAGAACAGAACAGTGTCTCACATTTAGAAAACACACTTATGTCAGCTTAAGGGGAAAGGAGAGGTGGGGTGATGCATAAAACCAGAGTTTGAAATTAGCACAGATACCGTTCAATAAACCAAATAGATATTAGACAAGATCTACACCTTCCTCAATGAACTGGCCTCAACACACCCTATACACCACAGAGAAATATATCTGAGTAATAAGAATCTTAAAACCCATGTATTGATATATCTCCATAAGGGAATCAAGTGTGTGCAGAGCGGCACAAACACAGCAGTGAAAATGAGCTAAACCCCATTATAGAAATAAATTTTAAAAACAAAACGCAGAAACAATGAAAGAGAGAAAAATTCTTACAAAGTTCGCTCAGGGGCTGTGATGCAACCTGGATTGACCACATGTAAACCCACAGCTGGATAAGACATACGGCTGGACACTTGGGGCTGAGAGGATTGGTGAGCTTTGGTGACCAACTGCCAAAAGTTTAATGCAATACTTCATGCTACTCATTCCAAGGGTCCCAACACTCCAGGTTGAAGGGAATCTTCCTACAGCTAAACCATGCTTGGGAAACCCAGCGACTGGTATACCATATGATCGGGAAAGGTTTCTAAAATGCACCTCATTTTTCCTCTCCTGGGACTCCGGATCGACATTCCAGCCACTTTACTAAAAACATCCCCACATGGAGAGTCAATGCCTTTAAGTTCTGGTATTGCACAGTCTGCAGTTAGTGCGGAGGATGAATGGGAATACGGGGAACCAGTGAGAAACTAGCTGTAGCGGTTTCAATGGGCACATGTCACTCTAATTTCACATCAGTAAGAAGAATAAACCAAAGGCACAGCAAGGTGCCCCAGAAGAAGAATAGGGCCTGAAGGAATCCTGTGGTTATGAGGCAAGATCACAAAAATAAGAGCTGAAAAATGGAGCTAAGGGCCACTGCAATTCAAAACTTGCAGAGTTATAAAGGCCAACTATATTCAAAAAATATATTGAGGTAAGGCTATGAAGAGGCATTGAAAGCAAGGCAGAATTGCAGGAAACCGATTTCAGGAGGTAGACTGGAATTGCATTTAAAGCATAGGAAAAGACGCAGAACGTCGACAATGATGCACTTGGCCAAAAAGGGCGTATGCATTTTTTCCTGAATATATTCAGGGAAAAACGCATACGCCATTTTTGGGCAACCAAGCAAGCTTGCAAAGGACATCTGCACGACAATGAAGTCTCACTTCCCCCCTGTCAAAAGGACCATCTGAAAAAAGTGTAAAATCCAGAAAGGCAGGACAGGCCATGGAGAACTGGGAGCCTTGTTATGCTGATGGGCGGGATGTAAATTGCCAACAGCCACTCAGGAGAAGTGTATGGTGTTTCCTGAAACATCTAAAAAACAAAGCAACAGAGCCTAGGGCACTTCCACGTATGGTCCTATAGCTTAGGGTAATTAAAATCAAAAAGACACAGCCACCCCAAAGTTTGGGACGGCTCTGTTTACAAGAACCTCGTTTACGGTACAAGTTCAATATCGCAGAGTGTGACAAATGGATAAAGAAGTTGTGGTACTTACATACAATGCAATATCACTCAGCAATGAAATCTGTGTCATCAGGCCCGTAGCAGCATAATGAGTGGATTTAGGTATGATGATTCTAACTGAAATAAGTCACACAGAAAAAGAAACATCATAAGTTGTCACTAATACACGGAATGTAAACTTGGCTACACAGGAACTGGATTACAAAACAGAACAGGGTCTCAAATTAAGAAAACCAACTTATGCTTGCTTAAGGGGAAAGGTGAGTTGGGGTGCTGCAGAAAACCAGAGATTGAAATGAGCACAGATAAAGTTCCTTAAGCCAAATATGGAATAGACAAGAGCTACTCCTTGCTCAACGAAATGGACTCAACACGCCATACTAAACGCCTAAGAATGTACCTGACTAGTAAGTATCTTAAAACCTATGGATTGCTATGTCTCCGAAAGAGAATCAAGCGTGTGTACAGGGGCATAAACGCAGCAGTGATAGTATTGGAGAGGTTCGGTGAGCAAATGAAGACCTTTTGAAGCCTTATTGCATGGTACCCATTCCACGGGTCTCAACTCTCCAGGTTTAAGGGATTCTTCCTTCAGCTAAAACATGCATGTGGAATCCAGAGTATGATCAACCATGTGATCGGGAGACGTGTTCCAATATGTCTCAGTTCTCGTCCCCTGGTACTCGGGTGCAACATTCCAGACGCTTTACTAACACTCTCCCGACTTGGAGAGTCAGTGCCTTTAACCTCCTGTTTGGCCCAGTTTGCAATTTCTGCGGAAGATGAAAGGAATAGGGAGAACCAATGAGAGACTAGCTGGAGGTGTCTGGAAGGGCAAATTTCACTCTCATTTTCCACCAGGGAGAGGAATTAACCAAAGGCTCAGTATGCCGTGCCGGAACCAGATTAGGGCCTGAAGCAATCCTGCGGTGTTGCGGCCAGCTCACAAGAAAGCGAGTTGAAGAAAGGAGCTCAGGGGCACTGTAATTCACTAACCTGCAGAGTTATAAATGACAGCTATCGTCCAAAAATATACTGCAGTAAGGCTGCCAAGAGGACTTGAAAGCGGGGCAGAATTGCAGGAAACCGATTTCAGGAGGTAGACTGGAATTGCATTTAAAGCATAGGAAGAGGCAGAACATCGATAATGATGCACTTGGCCAAAAAGGGCATATGCGTTTTTTCCTGAATATATTCAGGAAGAAACACATACGCCCTTTTTGGCCAACCAAGCAAGCTTGCAAAGGAAATCTGCACTACAATGAAGTCTCACTTGCCCCCGGTCAAAAGGGCCATCTGAAAAAAGTGTAAAATCCCGAAAGGCAGGACAGGCCATGGAGAACTGGGAGCCTTGTTATGCTGATGGGCCGGATGTAAATTGCCAACAGCCACTCGGGAGAAGTGTATGGTGTTTCCTGAAACATCTAAAAAACAAAGCAACAGAGCCTAGGGCACTTCCACTTATGGTCCTATAGCTTAGGGAAATTAAGATCAAACAGACACAGCCACCCCAAAGTTTGGGACGGCTCTGTTTACAAGAACCTCGTTTACAATACAAGTTCAATATCGCAGAAAGTGAAAAATGGATAAAGAAGTTGTGGTACTTAGGGACAATGCAATATCACTCAGCAATGAAATCTATGTCATCAGGCCCATAGCAGCATAATGAGTGGATTCAGGTATGATGATACTAACTGAAATAAGTCACACAGAAAAAGAAACATCATAAGACATCACTAATACACGGAATGTAAACTTGGCTAAACAGGAACTGAATTACAAAACAGAACAGGGTCTCAAATTTAGAAACCCAACATGCTTGCTTAAGGGGAAAGGTGAGTTGGGGTGCTGCATAAAACCAGAGATTGAAATGAGCACAGATAAAGTTCCTTAAGCCAAATATGGAATAGACAAGAGCTACTCCTTGCTCAATGGAATGCACTCAACACCCCATATTAAACGCCTAAGAATGTACCTGACTAGTAAGTATCTTAAAACCTATGGATTGCTATGTCTCCGAAAGAGAATCAAGCGTGTGTACAGGGGCATAAACGCAGCAGTGATAGGATTGGAGAGGTTTGGTGAGCAAATGAAGACAGTTTGAAGTCATATTGCGTGGTACCCATTCCACGGGTCTCAACTCTACAGGTTTAAGGGATTCTTCCTTCAGCTAAAAATGCATGTGTAACCCAGAGTATGATCAACCGTGTGATCGGGAGACGTGTTCAAATATGTCTCAGTTCTCGTCCCCTGGTACTCGGGTGCAACATTCCAGATGCTTTACTAACACTCTCCCGACGTGGAGAGTCAGTGCCTTTAACCTCCTGTTTGGCCCAGTTTGCAATTTCTGCGGAAGATGAACAGGAATAGGGAGAACCAAGGAGAGACTAGCTGAAGGTGTCTGGACGGGCAAATTTACCTCTCATTTCCCACCAGGAAGAGGAATTAACCAAAGGCTCAGCGTGCCGTGCCGGAACCAGATTAGGGCCTGAAGCAATCCTGCGGTGTTGCGGCCAGCTCACAAGAAAGCGAGTTGAAGAAAGGAGCTCAGGGGCACTGTAATTCACAAATCTGCAGAGTTATAAATGACAGCTATCCTCCAAAAACATACTGAATTAAGGCTGCCAAGAGGACTTGAAAGCGGGGCAAAATTGCAGGAAACCGATTTCAGGAGTTAGACTGGAATTGCATTGAAAGCATAGGAAAAGAGGCAGAACGTCCACAATGATGCACTTGGCCAAAAAGGGCGTATGCCTTTTTTCCTGAATATATTCAGGAAAAAACGCATACGCCCTTTTTGGCCAACCAAGCAAGCTTGCAATGGAAATCTGCACTACAATGAAGTCTCACTTCCCCCCGGTCAAAACGGCCATCTGAAAAAAGTGTAAAATCCAGAAAGGCAGGACAGGCCATGGAGAACTGGGAGCCTTGTTATGCTGATGGGCCGGATGTAAATTGCCAACAGCCACTCGGGAGAAGTGTATGGTGTTTCCTGAAACATCTAAAAAACAAAGCAACTGAGCCTAGGGCACTTCCACTTATGGTCCTATAGCTTAGGGAAATTAAAATCAAAAAGACACAGCCACCCCAAAGTTTGGGACGGCTCTGTTTACAAGAACCTCGTTTACGGTACAAGTTCAATATCGCAGAAAGTGAAAAATGGATAAAGAAGTTGTGGTACTTACGTACAATGCAATATCACTCAGCAATGAAATCTATGTCATCATGCCCGTAGCAGCATAATGAGTGGATTCAAGTATGATGATTCTAACTGAAATAAGTCACACAGAAATAGAAATATCATAAGACATCACTAATACACGGAATGTAAACTTGGCTACACAGGAACTGGATTACAAAACAGAACAGGGTCTCAAATGTAGAAAACCAACTTATGCTTGCTAAAGGGGAAAGGTGAGTTGGGGTGCTGCATAAAACCAGAGACTGAAATGAGCACAGATAAAGTTTCTTAAGCCAAATTTGGAATAGACAAGAGCTACTCCTTGCTCAACGAAATGGACTCAACACCCCATATTAAACGCCTAAGAATGTACCTGACTAGTAAGTATTTTAAAACCTATGGATTGCTATGTCTCCGAAAGAGAATCAAGCATGTGTACAGGGGCATAAACACAGCAGTGATAGGATTGGAGAGGTTCGGTGAGCAAATGAAGACTCTTTGAAGTCATATTGCATGGTACCCATTCCACAGGTCTCAACTCTCCAGGTTTAAGGGATTCTTCCTTCAGCTAAAACATGCATGTGGAACCCAGAGTATGATCAACCGTGTGATCAGGAGACGTGTTCAAATATGTCTCATTTCTCGTCCCCTGGTACTCGGGTGCAACATTCCAGATGCTTTACTAACACTCTCCCGACTTGGAGAGTCAGTGCCTTTAACCTCCTGTTTGGCCCAGTTTGCAATTTCTGCGGAAGATGAACAGGAATAGGGAGAACCAATGAGAGACTAGCTGGAGGTGTCTGGACGGGCAAATTTAACTCTCATTTCCCACCAGGAAGAGGAATTAACCAAAGGCTCAGCGTGCCGTGCCGGAACCAGATTGGGGCCTGAAGCAATCGTGCGGTGTTGCGGACACTCACAAGAAAGCGAGTTGAAGAAAGGAGCTCAGGGGCACTGTAATTCACAAACCTGCAGAGTTATAAATGACAGCTATCGTCCAAAAATGTACTGAAGTAAGGCTGCCAAGAGGACTTGAAAGTGGGGCAGAATTGCAGGAAACCGATTTCAGGAGGTAGACTGGAATTGCATTTAAAGCATAGGAAAAGAGGCAGAACGTCCACAATGATGCCCTTGGCCAAAAAGGGCGTATGCGTTTTTTCCTGAATATATTCAGGAAAACACGCATACGCCCTTTTTGGTCAACCAAGCAATTTTGCAAAGGAAATCTGCACTACAATGAAGTCTCACTTCCCCCGGGTCAAAAGGGCCATCTGAAGAAAGTATAAAATCCAGAAAGACAGGACAGGCCATGGAGAACTGGGAGCCTTGTTATGCTGATGGGCAGGATGTAAATTGCCAACAGCCACTCGGGAGAAGTGTATGGTGTTTCCTGAAACATCTAAAAAACAAAGCAACAGAGCCTAGGGCACTTCCACATATGGTCCTATAGCTTAGGGATATTAAAATCAAAATGAAACGGCCACCCCAAAGTTTGGGACGGCTCTGTTTACAAGAACCTCGTTTACGGTACAAGTTCAATATCTCAGAAAGCGAAAAATGGATAAAGAAGTTGTGGTACTTACGTACAATGCACTATCACTCAGCAATGAAATCTATGTCATCAGGCCCGTAGCAGCATAATGAGTGGATTCAGGTATGATGATTCTAACTGAAATAAGTCACACAGAAAAAGAAACATCATAAGTTGTCACTAATACACGGAATGTAAACTTGGCTACACAGGAACTGGATTACAAAACAGAACAGGGTCTCAAATTAAGAAAACCAACTTATGCTTGCTTAAGGGGAAAGGTGAGTTGGGGTGCTGCAGAAAACCAGAGATTGAAATGAGCACAGATAAAGTTCCTTAAGCCAAATATGGAATAGACAAGAGCTACTCCTTGCTCAACGAAATGGACTCAACACGCCATATTAAACGCCTAAGAATGTACCTGACTAGTAAGTATCTTAAAACCTATGTATTGCTATGTCTCTGAAAGAGAATCCAGCGTGTGTACAGGGGCATAAACGCAGCAGTGATAGGATTGGAGAGGTTCAGTGAGCAAACGAAGACCCTTTGAAGTCATATTGCATGGTACCCATTCCACAGGTCTCAACTCTCCAGGTTTAAGGGATTCTTGCTTCAGCTAAAACATGCATGTGGAACCCAGAGTATGATCAACCGTGTGATCGGGAGACGTGTTCAAATATGTCTCAGTTCTCGTCCCCTGGTACTGGGGTACAACATTCCAGACGCTTTACTAACACTCTCCCGACTTGGAGAGTCAGTGCCTTTAACCTCCTGTTTGGCCCAGTTTGCAATTTCTGTGGAAGATGAACAGGAATAGGGAGAACCAATGAGAGACTAGCTGGAGGTGACTGGACAGGCAAATTTAACTCTCATTTCCCACCAGGAAGAGGAATTAACCAAAGGCTCAGCGTGCCGTGCCGGAACCAGATTAGGGCCTGAAGAAATCCTGCGGTGTTGCGGCCAGCTCACAAGAAAGCGAGTTGAAGAAAGGAGCTCAGGGGCACTGTAATTCACAAACCTGCAGAGTTATAAATGACAGCTATCGTCCAAAAATATACTGAAGTAAGGCTGCCAAGAGGACTTGAAAGCGGGGCAGAATTGCAGGAAACCAATTTCAGGAGGTAGACTGGAATTGCATTGAAAGCATAGGAAAAGAGGCAGAACGTCCACAATGATGCACTTGGCCAAAAAGGGCGTATGCATTTTTTCCTGAATATATTCAGGAAAAAACGCATACGCACTATTTGTCCAACCAAGCAAGCTTGCAAAGGAAATCTGCACTACAATGAAGTCTCACTTCCCCCCAGTCAAAAGGGCCATGTGAAAAAAGTGTAAAATCCAGAAACGCAGGACAGGCCATGGAGAACTGGGAGCCTTGTTATGCTGATGGGCGGGATGTAAATTGCCAACAGCCACTCTGGAGAAGTGTATGGTGTTTCCTGAAACATCTAAAAAACAAAGCAACAGAGCCTAGGGCACTTCCACTTATGGTCCTATAGCTTAGGGAAATTAAAATCAAAAAGACACAGCCACCCCAAAGTTTGGGACGGCTCTGTTAACAAGAACCTCGTTTACGGTACAAGTTCAATATTGCAGAAAGCGAAAAATGGATAAAGAAGTTGTGGTACTTACGTACAATGCAATATCACTCAGCAATGAAATCTATGTCATCAGGCCCGTAGCAGCATAATGAGTGGATTCAGGTATGATGATTCTAACTGAAATAAGTCACACAGAAAAAGAAATATCATAAGACATCACTAATACACGGAATGTAAACCTGGCTACACAGGAACTGGATTACAAAACAGAACAGGGTCTCAAATGTAGAAAACCAACTTATGCTTGCTTAAGGGGAAAGGTGAGTTGGGGTGCTGCATAAAACCAGAGATTGAAATGAGCACAGATAAAGTTCCTTAAGCCAAATATGGAATAGACAAGAGCTACTCCTTGCTCAACGAAATGGACTCAACACCCGATATTAAATGCCTAAGAATGCACCTGAGTAGTAAGTATCTTAAAACCTATGGATTGCTATGTCTCCGAAAGAGAATCAAGCGTGTGTACAGGGGCATAAACGCAGCAGTGATAGGATTGGAGAGGTTCGGTGAGCAAATGAAGACCCTTTGAAGTCATATTGCATGGTACCCATTCCACGGGTCTCAACTCTCCAGGTTTAAGGGATTCTTCCTTCAGCTAAAACATGCATGTGGAACCCAGAGTATGATCAACCGTGTGATCGGGAGACGTGTTCAAATATGTCTAAGTTTTCGTCCCCTGGTACTCGGGTGCAACATTCCAGATGCTTTACTAACACTCTCCCGACTTGGAGAGTCAGTGCCTTTAACCTCCTGTTTGGCCCAGTTTGCAATTTCTGCGGAAGATGAACAGGAATAGGGAGAACCAATGAGAGACTAGCTGGAGGTGTCTGGACGGGCAAATTTAACTCTCATTTCCCACCAGGAAGAGGAATTAACCAAAGGCTCAGCGTGACGTGCCGGAACCAGATTAGGCCCTGAAGCAATCCTGCGGTGTTGTGGCCAGCTCACAAGAAAGCGAGTTGAAGAAAGGAGCTCAGGGGCACTGTAATTCACAAACCTGCAGAGTTATAAATGACAGCTATCATCCAAAAATATACTGAAGTAAGGCTGCCAAGAGGACTTGAAAGCGGGGCAGAATTGCAGGAAACCGATTTCAGGAGGTAGACTGGAATTGCATTGAAAGCATAGGAAAAGAGGCAGAACGTCCACAATGATGCACTTGGCCAAAAAGGGCGTATGCATTTTTTCCTGAATATATTCAGGAAAAAACGCATACGCACTATTTGGCCAACCAAGCAAGCTTGCAAAGGAAATCTGCACTACAATGAAGTCTCACTTCCCCCCGGTCAAAAGGGCCATCTGAAAAAAGTGTAAAATCCAGAAAGGCAGGACAGGCCATGGAGAACTGGGAGCCTTGTTATGCTGATGCGCGGGATGAAAATTGCCAACAGCCACTCGGGAGAAGTGTACGGTGTTTCCTGAAACATCTAAAAAACAAAGCAACAGAGCCTAGGGCACTTCCACTTATGGTCCTATAGCTTAGGGAATTTAAAATCAAAAAGACACAGCCACCCCAAAGTTTGGGACGGCTCTGTTAACAAGAACCTCGTTTACGGTACAAGTTCAATATCGCAGAAAGCGAAAAATGGATAAAGAAGTTGTGGTACTTACGTACAATGCAATATCACTCAACAATGAAATCTATGTCATCAGGCCGTAGCAGCATAATGAGTGGATTCAGGTATGATGATTCTAACTGAAATAAGTCACACAGAAAAAGAAATATCATAAGACATCACTAATACACGGAATGTAAACCTGGCTACACAGGAACTGGATTACAAAACAGAACAGGGTCTCAAATGTAGAAAACCAACTTATGCTTGCTTAAGGGGAAAGGTGAGTTGGGGTGCTGCTTAAATCCAGAGATTTAAATGAGCACAGATAAAGTTCCTTAAGGCAAATATGGAATAGACAAGAGCTACTCCTTGCTCAACGAAATGGACTCAACACCCGATATTAAATGCCTAAGAATGCACCTGACTAGTAAGTATCTTAAAACCTATGGATTGCTATGTCTGTGAAAGAGAATCAAGCGTGTGTACAGGGGCATAAACGCAGCAGTGATAGGATTGGAGAGGTTCGGTGAGCAAATGAAGACCCTTTGAAGTCATATTGCATGGTACCCATTCCACGGGTCTCAACTCTCCAGGTTTAAGGGATTCTTCCTTCAGCTAAAACATGCATGTGGAACCCAGAGTATGATCAACCGTGTGATCGGGAGACGTTTTCAAATATGTCTAAGTTTTCGTCCCCTGGTACTCGGGTGCAACATTCCAGATGCTTTACTAACACTCTCCCGACTTGGAGAGTCAGTGCCTTTAACCTCCTGTTTGGCCCCGTTTACAATTTCTGCGGAAGATGAACAGGAATAGGGAGAACAAATGAGAGACTAGCTGGAGGTGTCTTGACGGGCAAATTTAACTCTCATTTCCCACCAGGAAGAGGAATTAACCAAAGGCTCAGCGTGCCGTGCCGGAACCAGTTTAGGGCTTGAAGCAATCCTGCGGTGTTGCGGACAGCTCACAAGAAAGCGAGTTGAAGAAAGGAGCTCAGGGGCACTGTAATTCACAAACCTGCAGAGTTATATATGACAGCTATCGTCCAAAAACATACTGAATTAAGGCTGCCAAGAGGACTTGAAAGCTGGGCAGAATTGCAGGCAACCGATTTCAGGAGGTAGACTGGAATTGCATTTAAAGCATAGGAAAAGAGGCAGAACGTCCACAATGATGCATTTGGGCAAAAAGTGCATAGGCGTTTTTTCCTGAATATATTCAGGAAAAAAAGCATACGCACTATTTGGCCAACCAAGCAAGCTTGCAAAGGAAATCTGCTCTACAATGAAATCTCACTTCCCCCCGGTCAAAAGGGCCATCTGAAAAAAGTGTAAAATCCAGAAAAGCAGGACAGGCCATGGAGAACTGGGAGCCTTGTTATGCTGATGGGCGGGATGTAAATTGCCAACAGCCACTTGGGAGAAGTGTATGGTGTTTCCTGAAACATCTAAAAAACAAAGCAACAGAGCCTAGGGCACTTCCACTTATGGTCCTATAGCTTAGGGAAATTAAAATCAAAAAGACACAGCCACCCCAAAGTTTGGGACGGCTCTGTTTACAAGAACCTCGTTTACGGTACAAGTTCAATATCGCAGAAAGTGAAAAATGGATAAAGAAGTTGTGGTACTTACGTACAATGCAATATCACTCAGCAATGAAATCTATGTCATCAGGCCCGTAGCAGCATAATGAGTGGATTCAGGTATGATGATTCTAACTGAAATAAGTCACACAGAAATAGAAATATCATAAGACATCACTAATACACGGAATGTAAACTTGCCTACACAGGAACTGGATTACAAAACAGAACAGGGTCTCAAATGTAGAAAACCAACTTATGCTTGCTTAAGGGGAAAGGTGAGTTGGGGTGCTGCATAAAACCAGAGACTGAAATGAGCACAGATAAAGTTCCTTAAGCCAAATATGGAATAGACAAGAGCTAGTCCTTGCTCAACGAAATGGACTCAACACCCCATATTAAACGCCTAAGAATGTACCTCACTAGTAAGTATCTTAAAACCTATGCATTGCTATGTCTCCGAAAGAGAATCAAGCGTGTGTACAGGGGCATAAAGGCAGCAGTGATAGGATTGGAGAGGTTCGGTGAGCAAATGAAGACCCTTTGAAGTCATATTGCATGGAACCCATTCCACGGGTCTCAACTCTCCAGGTTTAAGGGATTCTTCCTTCAGCTAAAACATGCATGTGGAACCCAGAGTATGATCAACCGTGTGATCGGGAGACGTGTTCAAATATGTCTCAGTTCTCGTCCCCTGGTACTCGGGTGCAACATTCCAGATGCTTTACTAACACTCTCCCGACTTGGAGAGTCAGTGCCTTTAACCTCCTGTTTGGCCCAGTTTGCAATTTCTGCGGAAGATGAACAGGAATAGGGAGAACCAATGAGAGACTAGCTGGAGGTGTCTGGACGGGCAAATTTAACTCTCATTTCCCACCAGGAAGAGGAATTAACCAAAGGCTCAGCATGCCGTGCCGGAACCAGATTAGGGCCTGAAGCAATCCTGCGGTGTGTGGCCAGCTCACAAGAAAGCGAGTTGAAGAAAGGAGTTCAGGGGCACTGTAATTCACAAACCTGCAGAGTTATAAATGACAGCTATCGTCCAAAAATATACTGAAGTAAGGCTGCCAAGAGGACTTGAAAGCAGGGCAGAATTGCAGGAAACCGATTTCAGGAGGTAGACTGGAATTGCATTTAAAGCATAGGAAAAGAGGCAGAACGTCCACAATGATGCATTTGGACAAAAAGTGCGTAGGCATTTTTTCCTGAATATATTCAGGAAAAAACGCATACGCAGTATTTGGCCAACCAAGCAAGCTTGCAAAGGAAATCTGCACTACAATGAAGTCTCACTTCCCCCCGGTCAAAAGGGCCATCTGAAAAAAGTGTAAAATCCAGAAAAGCAGGACAGGCCATGGAGAACTGGGAGCCTTGTTATGCTGATGGGCGGGATGTAAATTGCCAACAGCCACTCGGGAGAAGTGTATGGTGTTTCCTGAAACATATAACAAACAAAGCAACAGAGCCTAGGGCACTTCCACTTATGGTCCTATAGCTTAGGGAAATTAAAATAAAAACGACACAGCCACCCCAAAGTTTGGGACGGCTCTGTTTACAAGAACCTCGTTTACGGTACAAGTTCAATATCACAGAAAGTGAAAAATGGATAAAGAAGTTGTGGTACTTATATACAATGCAATATCACTCAGCAATGAAATCTATGTCATCAGGCCCGTAGCAGCATAATGAGTGGATTCAGGTATGATGATTCTAACTGAAATAAGTCACACAGAAATAGAAATATCATAAGACATCACTAATACACGGAATGTAAACTTGGCTACACAGGAACTGGATTACAAAACAGAACAGGGTCTCAAATGTAGAAAACCAACTTATGCTTGCTTAAGGGGAAAGGTGAGTTGGGGTGCTGCATAAAACCAGAGACTGAAATGAGCACAGATAAAGTTCCTTAAGCCAAATATGGAATAGACAAGAGCTACTCCTTGCTCAACGAAATGCACTGAACAACCAATATTAAACGCCTAAGAATGTACCTGACTAGTAAGTATCTTAAAACCTATGGATTGCTATGTCTCTGAAAGAGAATCAAGCGTGTGTACAGGGGCATAAACGCAGCAGTGATAGGATTGGAGAGGTTCGGTGAGCAAATGCAGACCCTTTGAAGTCATATTGCATGGTACCCATTCCACGGGTCTCAACTCTCCAGGTTTAAGGGATTCTTCCTTCAGCTAAATCATGCATGTGTAACCCAGAGTATGATCAACCGTGTGATCGGGAGACGTGTTCCAATATGCCTCAGTTCTCGTCCCCTGGTACTCAGGTGCAACATTCCAGACGCTTTACTAACACTCTCCCGACTTGGAGAGTCAGTGCCTTTAACCTCCTGTTTGGCCCAGTTTGCAATTTTTGCGGAAGATGAACAGGAATAGGGAGAACCAATGAGAGACTAGCTGGAGGTGTCTGGACGGGCAAATTTAACTCTCATTTCCCACCAGGAAGAGGAATTAACCAAAGGCTCAGCGTGCCGTGCCGGAACCAGATGAGGGCCTGAAGCAATCCTGCGGTGTTGCGGCCAGCTCACAAGAAAGCGAGTTGAAGAAAGGAGCTCAGGGGCACTGTAATTCACAAACCTGCAGAGTTATAAATGACAGCTATCCTCCAAAAACATACTGAAGTAAGGCTGCCAAGAGGACTTGAATGCAGGGCAGAATTGCAGGAAACCGATTTCAGGAGGTAGACTGGAATTGCATTTAAAGCATAGGAAAAGAGGCAGAACGTCGACAATGATGCACTTGGCCAAAAAGTGCGTATGCGTTTTTTCCTGAATATATTCAGGAAAAAACGCATACGCACTATTTGGCCAACCAAGCAAGCTTGCAAAGGAAATCTGCACTACAATGAAGTCCCACTTCCCCCCGGTCAAAAGGGCCATCTGAAAAAGTGTAAAATCCAGAAAGGCAGGACAGGCCATGGAGAACTGGGAGCCTTGTTATGCTGATGGGCGGGATGTAAATTGCCAACAGCCACTCTGGAGAAGTGTATGGTGTTTCCTGAAACATCAAAAAAACAAAGCAACAGAGCCTAGGGCACTTCCACTTATGGTCCTATAGCTTAGGGAAATTAAAAACAAAAAGACACAGCCACCCCAAAGTTTGGGACGGCTCTGTTTACAAGAACCTCGTTTATGTTACAAGTTCAATATCGCAGAAAGGGAAAAATGGATAAGGAAGTTGTGGTACTTACGTACAATGCAATATCACTCAGCAATGAAATCTATGTCATCAGGCCCATAGCAGCATAATGAGTGGATTCAGGTATGATGATTCTAACTGAAATAAGTCACACAGAAAAAGAAACATCATAAGATATCACTAATACACGGAATGTAAACTTGGCTACACAGGAACTGGATTACAAAACAGAACAGGGTATCAAATTTAGAAAACCAACTTATGCTTGCTTAAGGGGAAAGGTGAGTTGGGGTGCTGCATAAAACCAGAGATTGAAATGAGCACAGATAAAGTTCCTTAAGCCAAATATGGAATAGACAGGAGCTACTCCTTGCTCCACAAAATGGACTCAACACCCCATATTAAATGCCTAAGAATGTACCTGACTAGTAAATATCTTAAAACCTATGGAATGCTATGTCTCCAAAAGAGAACCAAGCGTGTGCACAGGAGCATAAACGCAGCAGTGATAGGATTGGAGAGGTTCGGTGAGCAAATGAAGACCCTTTGAAGTCATATTGCATGGTACCCATTCCACGGGTCTCAACTCTCCAGGTTTAAGGGATTCTTCCTTCAGCTAAAACATGCATGTGGAACCCAGAGTATGATCAACCGTGTGATCGGGAGACGTGTTCCAATATATCTCAGTTCTCGTCCCCTGGTACTCGGGTGCAACATTCCACACACTTTACTAACACTCTCCTGAATTGGAGAGTCAGCGCCTTTAACCTCCTGTTTGGCCCAGTTTGCAATTTCTGCGGAAGATGAACAGGAATAGGGAGAACCAATGAGAGACTAGCTGGAGGTGTGTGGACGGGCAAATTTAACTCTCATTTCCCACCAGGAAGAGGAATTAACCAAAGGCTCAGCATGCCGTGCCAGAGGCAGATTAGGGCCTGAAGCAATCCTGCGGTGTTGCGGCCAGCTCACAAGAAAGCGAGTTGAGGAAAGGAGCTCAGGGGCACTGTAATTCACAAACCTGCAGAGTTATAAATGACAGCTATCGTCCAAAAATATACTGAAGTAAGGCTGCCAAGAGGACTTGAAAGCGGGGCAGAATTGCAGGAAACCGATTTCAGGAGGTAGAATGGAATTGCATTTAAAGCATAGGAAACGAGGCAGAACGTCGACAATGATGCACTTGGCAAAAAAGTGCATATGCGTTTTTTCTTGAATATATTCAGGAAAAAACGCATAGGCACTTTTTGGCCAACCAAGCAAGCTTGCAAAAGAAATCTGCACTACAATGAAGTCTCACTTCCCCCCAGTCAAAAGGGACATCTGAAAAAAGTGTAAAATCCAGAAAGGCAGGACAGGCCATGGAGAACTGGGAGCCTTGTTATGCTGATGGGCGGGATGTAAATTGCCAACAGCCACTCAGGAGAAGTGTATGGTGTTTCCTGAAACATCTAAAAAACAAAGCAACAGAGCCTAGGGCACTTCCACTTATGGTCCTATAGCTTAGGGAAATTAAAATCAAAAAGACACAGCCACCCCAAAGTTTGGGACGGCTCTGTTTACAAGAACCTCGTTTACGGTACAAGTTCAATATCGTAGAAAGTGAAAAATGGATAAAGAAGTTGTGGTACTTACGTACAATGCAATATCACTCAGCAATGAAATCTATGTCATCAGGCCCGTAGCAGCATACTGAGTGTATTCAGGTATGATGATTCTAACTGAAATAAGTCACACAGAAAAAGAAACATCATAAGATATCACTAATACACGGAATGTAAATTTGGCTACACAGGAACTGGATTACAAAACAGAACAGGTTCTCAAATTTAGAAAACCAACATGCTGGCTTAAGAGGAAAGGTGATTTGGGGTGCTGCATAAAACCAGAGATTGAAATGAGCACAGATAAAGTTCCTTAAGCCAAATATGCAATAGACAAGAGCTACTCCTTGCTCAACGAAATGGACTCAACACCCCATATTAAACGCCTAAGAATGTACCTGACTAGAAAATATCTTAAAACCTATGGATTGCTATGTCTCCGAAAGAGAAACCAGCGTGTGTACAGGGGCATAAACGCAGCAGTGATAGGATTGGAGAGGTTCGGTGAGCAAATGAAGACCCTTTGAAGTCATATTGCATGGTAAACATTCCACGGGTCACAACTCTCCAGGTTTAAGAGCTTCTTCCTCAAGCTAAAACATGCATGTGGAACCCAGAGTATGATCAACCGTGTGATTGGGAGACGTGTTCAAAAATGTCTCAGTTTTCGTCCCCTGGTACTCGAGTGCAACATTCCAGATGCTTTACTAACACTCTCCCGACTTGGAGAGTCAGTGCCTTTAACCTCCTGTTTGGCCCAGTTTGCAATTTCTGCGGAAGATGAACAGGAATAGGGAGAACCAATGAGAGACTAGCTGGAGGTGTCTGGACGGGCAAATTTAACTCTCATTTCCCACCAGGAAGAGGAATTAACCAAAGGCTCAGCGTGCCGTGCCGGAACCAGATTAGGGCCTGAAGCAATCCTGCGGTGTTGCGGCCAGCTGACAAGAAAGCGAGATGAAGAAAGGAGCTCAGGGGCACTGTAATTCACAAACCTGCAGAGTTATAAATGACAGCTATCATCCAAAAATATACTGAAGTAACGCTGCCAAGAGGACTTGAAAGCGGGGCAGAATTTCAGGAAACTGATTTCAGGAGGTAGACTGGAATTGTATTTAAAGCATAGGAAAAGAGGCAGAACGTCGACAATGATGCACTTGGCCAAAAAGGGCGTATGCGTTTTTTCCTGAATATATTCAGGAAAAAACGCATACGCCCTTTTTGGCCAACCAAGCAAGCTTGCAAAGGAAATCTGCACTACAATGAAGTCTCACTTCCCCCGGTCAAAAGGGCCATCTGAAAAAAGTGTAAAATCCAGAAAGGCAGGACAGGCCATGGAGAACTGGGAACCTTGTTATGCTGATGGGCGGGATGTAAATTGCCAACAGCCACTCGGGAGAAGTGTATGGTGTTTCCTGAAACATCTAAAAAACAAAGCAACAGAGCCTAGGGCACTTCCACTTATGGTCGTATAGCTTAGGGAAATTAAAATCAAAAAGACACAGCCACCCCAAAGTTTGGGACGGCTCTGTTTACAAGAACCTCCTTTACAGTACAAGTTCAATATCGCAGAAAGTGAAAAATGGATAAAGAAGTTGTGGTACTTACGTACAATACAATATCACTCAGCAATGAAATCTATGTCATCAGACCCGTAGCAGCATAATGAGTGGATTCAGGTATGATGATTCTAACTGAAATAAGTCACACAGAAAAAGAAACATCATAAGATATCACTAATACACGGAATGTAAACTTGGCTACACAGGAACTGGATTACAAAACAGAAGAGGTTCTCAAATTTAGAAAACCAACATGCTTGCTTAAGGGGAAAGGTGAGTTGGGGTGCTGCATAAAACCAGAGATTGAAATGAGCACAGATAAAGTTCCTTAAGCCAAATATGGAATAGACAAGAGCTACTCCTTGCTCAACGAAATGCACTCAACACCACATATTAAACGCCTAAGAATGTACCTGATTAGTAAGTATCTTAAAACCTATGGATTGCTATGTCTCTGAAAGAGAATCAAGCGTGTGTACAGGGGCATAAACGCAGCAGTGATAGGATTGGAGAGGTTCGGTGAGCAAATGAAGACGCTTTGAAGTCATATTGCATGGTACCCATTCCACGGGTCTCAACTCTCCATGTTTAAGGGATTCTTCCTTCAGCTAAAACATGCATGTGGAACCCAGAGTATGATCAACCGTGTGATCGGGAGACGTGTTCAAATATGTCTCAGTTTTCGTCCCCTGGTACTCAGGTGCAACATTCCAGATGCTTTACTAACACTCTCCGGACTTGGAGAGTCAGTGCCTTTAACCTCCTGTTTGGCCCAGTTTGCAATTTCTGCGGAAGATGAACAGGAATAGGGAGAACCAATGAGAGACTAGCTGGAGGTGTCTGGACGGGCAAATTTAACTCTCATTTCCCACCAGGAAGAGGAATTAACCAAAGGCTCAGCGTGCCGTGCCGGAACCAGATTAGGGCCTGAAGCAATCCTGCGGTGTTGCGGCCAGCTCACAAGAAAGCGAGTTGAAGAAAGGAGCTCAGGGGCACTGTAATTCACAAACCTGCAGAGTTATAAATGACAGCTATCGTCCAAAAATATACTGAAGTAAGGCTGCCAAGAGGACTTGAAAGCGGGGCAGAATTGCAGGAAACCGATTTCAGGAGGTAGACTGGAATTGCATTGAAAGCATAGGAAAAGAGGCAGAACGTCCACAATGATGCACTTGGCCAAAAAGGGCGTATGCGTTTTTTCCTGAATATATTCAGGAAAAAACGCATACGCCCCTTTTGGCCAACCAAGCAAGCTTGCAAAGGAAATCTGCACTACAATGAAGTCTCACTTCCCCCCGGTCAAAAGGGCCATCTGAAAAAAGTGTAAAATCCAGAAAGGCAGGACAGGCCATGTAGAACTGGGAGCCTTGTTATGCTGATGGGCGGGATGTAAATTGCCAACAGCCACTCGGGAGAAGTGTATTGTGTTTCCTGAAACATCTAAAAAACAAAGCAACAGAGCCTAGGGCACTTCCACTTATGGTCCTATAGCTTAGGGAAATTAAAATCAAAAAGACACAGCCACCCCAAAATTTGGGATGGCTCTGTTTACAGGAACCTCTTCTGTAGCACAAGTTAAATATGCCAGAGAGCAAATAATGGATAAAGAAGTTGCGGTACTTACGTACAACAGAATACCTCTCAGCAATGAAAACTATGTCACCAGGCCCGTACCAGCTTAATGAGTGGATTGAGGCACGGTGATTCTAAGTGAAAAAAGTCACACAGAAAAAGAAACATCTTAAGTTATCACTAATACATGGAATGTGAACTTGGCTACACATGAACTGAATTACAAAACAGAACAGGGTCTCACGTTTAGAAAACCAACTTATGCTTGCTTAAGGGGGAAGGTGAGTTGGGGTGCTTCATAAAACCAGAGTTTGAAATTAGCACAGATAGCGTTCCATAAGCTAAATATGTAATAGACAAGACCTACCCCTTGCTCAAGGAAATGGACTCAACAATGAGATATCACCTCACACCTGGTAGAATGGGCATCATCAGAAAATCTACAAACAAAAAATGCTAGAAAGTGTGTGGAGAAAAGGTACCGTCTTCCACTATTGTTGGGAGTATAAATTGATACAGTCACTATGGAGAACAATATGGAGTTTCTTAAGAAACTAACAGTAGAATTACCATAGGATACAGCAATCCCAGTACTGGACATATACCCAGACAAAACCATAAATCAAAAAGAGACATTCACCGCAATGTTCATTGCCTCACTCTTTACAATATCGAGGTAATGGAAGCAACCTAAATGCCCACAGACAGACGAATGCATAAAGCTGTGGTACATATATAAAATGGAATATTACTAAGCCATGAAAAGGAATGAAATTGGGTCTTTTGTAGAGACGTCGATGGATCTAGAGACTGTCATACAGAGTGAAGTAAGTCAGAAAGAGAAAAACAAATCTTGTATATTCATGCATATATGTGGAACCTAGAAAAACTGTACAGATTAACCATTATGCAAGGCACAAATAGAGCAACAGATGTAGACAACAAACGTATGGACAACAAGGGGGGAAAGCTGTTGGGGGGGTGGTGGTGGGAGGAGTTGAGAGACTGGGATTGGCATGTATACATTTATATGTATAAAATAGATAACCAATAAGAACCTGCTGTATAAAAATATAAAATAAAATTCAAAATAAAAAGAAATAAAATTTAAAAAATAAAACAGAAAAAACAATTATTCCCTTCACATACATGTATTTATATGAATAAATTATTTCCATGCTTATATCTGTAAATACAAAAAAGAGGATAAATATCTACCTTGAACCAAAAACGAAAAACAGAAAAAAAACACAGAACCCACCAGTTCCACAGAGGAAAACCGTATCAGGGCACTTGCTCCAGTTGTAAACAATTCTGAAGTTGGTCAGTAGTGGGGAATCGTCTCCCATTCAGCCAGCAGCCCCCACGCAACAAGCGTCCTCATTGCAAAGCTGGGGCACCGTGCCGAGGCATCTGTGAGTAAACGTGAGCTGAGCCCCAGGCCAGTTGCTGCTGAACTATTCCCACCCGTCCCAGGTAAAACACCTGAATATATACAAGGACTTGAAAGCCTAGAGGAAGGGCCATAGAGCCACACGAGTGACAGCATGCCGGCCGACTTGGTGCCTGCAGGCCAGCCAGGATGGTCCTGGCCCTGGGTGCTCTTCTGGAAGATTTCCATTTCCCTGCCTGAGATACCCGTCCTGTCCCTGCCCCCACTGCTTTTTTCCTTCCCCACCTCTGCCCAGGGAGAAATTCCAGCAGCAGGTATGGGTGACACATCCTCTTCTTTAGCAGGTGGCAGCCTGGCAACTGCTGCAGAAAGTCCAGCAGAGCCCCACTCACACTGGGCCACCCACAAAGCCGTGGCCTCTCACTCCCTCCCACCAGCCCAGCCCCGAGACTGCTGACAGGGCAGAGAAAATGGCGTCAGGCACGGCTGCAGGGGCTCTTGCTGCCTGGAGTGGTATTTATATTGATCTCAACCCAGGCACACCTGGGGAGGGCTGGCCGGCACGGTAAGGCTGCCCAGGTCAGCCAATCATCACCCCTCAGGGGCTCACAGTTGCAGAAAATGGAACTTGCTGAACAGGCCAGGTCCAAGGAAGAGGTGTGGGCTCCTGAGAGTCAGGATAGACAAGGGGCTGCAGCTTTGGCTTGTTTTCTAATCATTTTCTCTGGCCCATGAGTGGGAGACAACTTCAAGAAAACCCTCTCCTAATGAGAGGAACCCAGGAGTCAGGGAGAGGAGGGGTGGATGGTGGTTGGAGACAGAGGCCTGGTGCCCCGGGTGCAGTGGAAGTCTCTGGAAGACCAGGTGGAGGGAGGCCGCACAGAGTGATGCCCAGGGTCACAGACCTGTCGCAGCTGCTGTTTGTTAGTTCAAGTCCTGCTCTGAGGTGCTCTGTGTCAGCTCTGAGCGACAGGTGAGCTGGGGGTGCTCTGCAATGAGGGCTATGTGCACGGTTCCTGTGTGCCCAGCCCTGCCACGGTACCTGCAAGGGTAGCTCTGTATCCTGGGAGGGGCCTGACCATGAGAGCCCCGTGGGCTGGGGTGGGGGTGGGGTACCTGCCCAGGTGAGCTCCATATTCTGGGATTGGTCTGACCACGAGAGCCCCATGGGCTGCTGGGGACCTGGTAAGGGATGTCAGGACAGTCAGTGAAGCCACCGAGGATATACCTCCAGCTGCTCCTAATTCCTACACCCTGCTGGTCATTCTACCAACCACCAGGACATGGTATTCCGTATTAGTCTTCAATGATGCCTTCTTTTGTATTCCATTAGTCCCAGAGTCACAAGAAATTTTGGCTTGTGAGTGGCAGGACTCAACATACAACTAAAACAATACTTCCGGGCCGTCTTGCCCCAAGGGTGCAAAAATTCCCACACCATCTTTGGGGAAACCTTAGCTAAAGACCTAAAAGTTCTACCTCTGGAAAAGGAAATCCTCCTTCAGTACGCAGACGACATTCTGATCGCCAGCCCTACTAAGGAGGCCTCTGAACTACCAAGCCAATAAAGGATAGAAGTTGTCCAAGAAAAAGCTCAAATATCACAGACTGCGGTGACCTGCCTGGGCTTCATTCTCACAGAAGGTCGGAGAAGCCCATCCCAGGAAAGGGAAGAAACCATTTGCAGCCTTACCCCTTTCTAAAACTAGAAGACAGCTTAGGGGTTCCTGGGGAGGCCAGGGTTTGCTGCTTCTGGATCCCTAACTACAGTCTACTAGCTGGGCCTCTATATGAAACACTGAAAGGAAAAGATGATGATCCTTTTGAATAGAATCCAGAAGTGGCCTTTCAAGAATGGAAAGAGCAGTCAATTCAGACCCTTGCCCTGGAACTCCCTAATTTAGCTAAACCCTTTGACCTTTACATTCCCGGTGAAAGGTGAATCGCCACTGGAGAATTAGTGCAAAAACTGGGACCACTTGAAATGGAACAATGCAAGAATGCCATCCAGGTAGGATAAACTACGGTCACCAAGGGGCTTGGCCCACTGCCACATCTGGCCAAGATACTGGCGGTATCTAAAAACCTGGAAATCAGCAGCCCAAAAGGCCACCTCCCTCCTAAGGGAAAAGGACCCCACGTGGTGATCCTAACCACCAACCATGCCCTGAAGTTGCAGGGTTCGCTCCGTGGGCACACCAACCTCGAGTGAGGAGGCCCTCCAACTCCAACATCCAGAGAGATAACCTGGGGCAACAGGGCACCATGACGACTCGTGTGAACATCACTTGACCTGGAGTTTCTCTCATAAAACAACAAGAGTGTGTCCCAAAAGAGTAGACTACTGCTTGCAGGACTTACTGCACCCAGAGGGGAGGTAATAATCTTGGCGGGGGAACCATATATCACACTGTCACCATAGAAAAACCTACAGACACCGTGATGATGGTGGCCAATAAGACCGGCTGGACTCCTGTTTACTTCAAAAGGCTGTTGACTCAGTGGCCATCATGGTCCTTGATCACCACTGACCCTGGACTGTCTGGGAGTTGAGCGGGCAGGGCTCTGACACCTGGTGCTGTTTGTACGTTAATTCAGGGGCCTAATTGAAGAAAGCGCAGACTACTGGTCAGAGCATCTAGGCTGGCAGAAAAGGTCAGCCTAAGGTGGCCGAACAAATGTGGGGCGGGGTGAAACCGGCCCCCACAGCGTCTCTGCACATCTCTTTCCTGGACCCTTAAAGGTCATTAGAATCTATAACACTTCCAATGCTGGTGCTCAGGTGGACGAGCAGGGAGGCAGGGGGCCTGGGGACAATCAACGTCACCTGGAGGCTGCTGGGGAGAAGCTCTGACCCTCGCCCCCGGGTATGAGGGCTCCCAACTCAGCACTCAGCAGTTACAGAAGAAGGGTCTGCACCCTCAGCACTCCAAAAATGAGGAACGGGACAAAAGGCAGAGGAGGGGTTTGTCCCCAGCAAAGCCCATTAAAAATCCCTGGGAGATAAAAATAGAATCTGGGCAATAAAGTCAAGTCTAACCTTTTTTATCCTTTGTGCTTTGTCTAATTTCATGTGCTCCTAGGGTCCCGCATGCAGAGGTTCCACACCCGGCACTTCAGACCAGATTTCCTAGTGCAGAATGGCTGGGTCGACACCTCAGCTCCTGGGGCCCAGTGCAGACTCCGCGATATAGAGCCTGAGCTGCAGCCAACCCGGCCCTCGAGAGCTCCGCCCCCTCCCTCCCACTGACTCTGACAGGATCTCTACACAGCAGCCCAGCCCACAGCCCACGGGGTAGTGCATGCTCTCACCTCTCCATTCTCTGATCAAAATATAAAGTTTCCTTTGCTTGTGAACCAAACTCAGTCTCGATCTGTTGGCCCCAATGACACTGGACAGGGGGACACTTGTTGGGGTCCACTCTGGAGGATCAGTAACAGAAATTGAGACTATTGTAACCTCAATGAACAGATGTGTGAGCCAAACTGTAGTTAACATAGAACAGTGTATAAGGCTCGGGTAAAATAAGATGTTTCTAACACTTCCATTTGATATTTCCATCACTTTATTATAAGCAAGTTCAGTGAAAAGGTTTGTCTTATTCGTCAGGTCAATATTAGAGAAACGAAGTGATTTCTTTCCAAGGATGTACATCTAATAATCTTGGTTAAAGCTTCAATCTTGTTTTAAATGCTTTTCCATTGAAAATGATACCTCTCTTTCAGCTCCCCCATTTCTGAGAAGTATAAAATCTTATAATTTATTATTACCAAAGGGGAAAGGTGGGAGGAGGGATAAATTAACAGTTTGGGATTAACACATACACACTGCTATGTATAAAATAGATCATCAACAAGGAACTACTGTATAGCACAGGGAACTACACTCAACATTTTGCAATAACCTATAAGGGGAAATAATCTGGAAAAGAATAGATATTTTTATTGACATCATCTATCAATGACAGTTAAAGTGTAACCTAAGGGAAGCTGGTGGTGAGTGCTTCTGACCCTGAAGACTTCAATCATCTAAAGTTTGGACTCTGCCTACTTCCCAAGGCCCTTAATGAACATATGTGTAGCCGTAGCTTAAAAAATTCCCCAGTTTGGGTTTCGGGGAGACACTGATTTTGAAAAAGCCCTGGTGTTCTCCTTACATAATGGGACTCTTCCTACTGCTAAAACATGTCTGTCACACCCAGAGGATGGTATACCGTCTGATCGGGAAGAGTTTGGAAAAGGCATCTCATCTCCTCATCTCCTGGTGCTCGGGTTCACCCCTCCAGCGTCTTTACTAACAGTCTCCCCACTTGGAGATGTCAGCACTGTCAACATCCTGTTGCGTACAGTTTGGAATTTGTCCAGAGGATGAAGCGGAAGGATGAGGAACAATGAGAGACAAGTCCTAGGTGTTCAGACAGGCACATGTCACTCTAATTTCCAATCAGGAAGACGAACTGACCAAAGGCTAGGGTTGCCCATGGAAACAGTATAGGGCTTGAGGAAATCCCGCTGCTTTGTGACCAGTTCCCATAAACACAAGCTGAACAATGGAACTCAGGGGCAGTAAAATTCACGAAACTGCAGAGTTGAAAATATCCATCACTGAAAAATGTCTTGAGGAAAGTCAGAGAAAAGGACTTGTAAGCAAGGGAGAATGGCAGGAAAGGGATTTGAGGAGGTAGAAAGGACTCACCATTAAGCACAAGAAAAGGAGCTGAACATTGCCAACATTGCAGTTGGCCAAAAAGGGTGTATGCGTTTTTTTCTGTATATAGTCAAGAAAAGGGCATACACTTTTTTAGCCAACCAAACAGGTGGGCACTGGAAGTCAATACTACAAAAGATATCACTTCGCATCAGTCAGAAGAGCCATCCTCATAAAGCGTAAATAACAGAAATGCAGGACAGGGCAAGGAGAAGAGGGAGCCCTGTGAGACTTATAGTGGAAATGTATATTGCCAACGGCCATTCTGGAGAAGTGTATTGTGTTTACTAAAGCATCTAAAAAATGAGCTACAGAGCATAGGGCACTTGCACTCATGGGCGTATATCTTGGGAAAAACAAAAATCGAGAGGACACAGGCACCCCAATGTTTACCCCCTCTCTGTTTAAAAGATCCTCGACTAGGATATAACTTAAATGTCTCTGGAGGGAAAAAATGGATAGAGATGTGGTACTTAGATAGAGTGGAATATTATTCAGCCTGGAAATCAATGAAATATGGCCAGTTGTAACAACTCCGGAGGAGTTACGTATGATCTTTCTAAGTGACATAATTCAAAAAGAAAAAGACACATATCATAAGCTATCACTTAAAGGTGGAATCCAAAATGGCTACACATGAAATAAATTACAAAACAAAAACATAGTCAAATATGTAGAAAACACGCATAAGGCTGCTAAACGGGAAAGGTGGGGAGGGGTGAGGCATCATCCAGGAGGTTGAAATTAGCAAAGATACCATTCCAAATACCAAACTGATAATCAACAAGGCCTACACGGTAGCTAAAAGAACTGCACTCAGCACACTCAAGTCACCGGAAAAGAATATATACGACTGGTAAGAATCTGAAAAAGAATTTACTGATGTCTCTCTGTACGTGAATCAAGTGGATGTACAGCAGCAAGAAACAGAGCTTTGAAAATCAGCTGTAACCAATATAGTAATAAATTGAAAAAAATAAACGACAGAGAGACAGAGAAAACCTCTTACAACTTTTCCTCAGGGACGGTGATGCAACATGGATTGAACACATCTAGACCCACAGCAGGATGAGACATAAGGCTGGAAACTGTTTGCACTAAGAGAAATGTGAGGTTGGGTGAGGAAATGCACACCCTTGAAAGTAATACTACCTGGTACCCATTCAATGGGTCCCAAATCTGCAGGTTCAAGGGATCTTCCTACAGCTAAATCATGCATGGAAAACCCAGAGGACTGTACACCATGTGATCGGGAGATGTGTCTAAAATGCAGCTCATTTATCCTCTCCTGGTGCTCCTGTTCACCATTCCAGCCACGTTACTTAGAATCTCCTCACTTGGAGAATCAGCACATTTCAACTTCTGTTTCACACATTTTGCAAATTGTGAGGAGGATGAACGGGAAGAGGGGGAACCAATGAGAGAATAGTTGTAGGGGTTTGGACGGGCACATATCACTCTAATTTCCCATTAAGAATAAGAATTGAAAAAAGGCTCAGCCCGCCTCGCCGGAGCCAAAATAGGGCCTGAAGCAATCCTGCGGGTTTGAGGCCAGCTCACAAAAGAGCAACTTAAAAAATGGAGCTCAGGGTCACTGCAATTCACAAACCTGTAGAGTTATAAATGAAAACTAACGTCCAAAAATATGTTGAGGTAAGGCAAAGAAGAGGATCTGAATGCAAGACAGAATTGCAAGAAACAGATTTCAAGAGATAGATTGGACTCGTCTTTAAAGCACATGAAAAGCGGCAGAATTTCGACAATGATGCAGTTGGCCCAAAAGGGCGTATGCGTTTTTTCCTGATTATATCCAGGAAAAAACGCATACACACTTTATGGGCAATGAAGCAAGCAAGCAATGCAAATGTGCACAACAAAGAAGTCTCATTTCCCACTGGTCAAAAGGGCCATCCTAAAAAATTGTAAAAACCAGAAATGCAGGACAGGCCATGGAGAACAGGGAGCCTTTATACGCTGATGGGCAGTGTGTGAACTGCCGAGAGCCACTCTGGAGAAGTGTATGGTGGTTCCTAAATCATCTAAAAAACAGAGCTACAGAGAATAGGATACTTCCAATCATGGGAGTATATCTAGGGAAGTCTAAAAATCAACAAGACACAAGCACACCACAGTTTAGGGCTACTCTGTTTACAAGAACCTCAACTTCAGTACACCTTAAATATCCCAGGAAAGAGAACAATGGATAAAGAAGATGTGGTACTTATGTACAATGGAATATCTCTTCACCATGAAATCAATGTAATAAGGTTAGTAGAAGGATAAAGAGTGGATTTAGGTCCAATAATACTACTTGAAATAAGTCAAACAGAAAAAGAAACATATCATATGATATCACTTATAGAGGGAGGGTAAATATGGCTGCACAAGAAATGAATTACAGAACAGAACAGTGTCTCACATTTAGAAAACACACTTATGTCAGCTTAAGGGGAAAGGAGAGGTGGGGTGATGCATAAAACCAGAGTTTGAAATTAGCACAGATACTGTTCAATAAACCAAATAGATATTAGACAAGATCTACACCTTGCTCAATGAACTGGCCTCAACACACCCTATACACCGCAGAGAAATATATCTGAGTAATAAGAATCTTAAAACCCATGTATTGATATATCTCCATAAGGGAATCAAGTGTGTGCAGAGCGGCACAAACACAGCAGTGAAAATGAGCTAAACCCCATTATAGAAATAAATTTTAAAAACAAAACGCAGAAACAATGAAAGAGAGAAAAATTCTTACAAAATTTGCTCAGGGGCTGTGATGCAACCTGGATTGAACACATATAAACCCACAGCTGGATAAGACATAAAGCTGGACACTTGGGGCTGAGAGGATTGGTGAGCTTTGGTGAGCAACTGCCAAAAGTTTAATGCAATACTTCATGCTACTCATTCCAAGGGTCCCAACACCCCAGGTTGAAGGGAATCTTCCTGCAGCTAAACCATGCTTGGGAAACCCAGTGACTGGTATACCATATGATCCGGAAAGGTTTCTAAAACACACCTCATTTTTCCTCTCCTGGGGCTCCGGATCGACATTCCAGCCACTTTACTAACAATATCCCCACATGGAGAGTCAATGCCTTTAAGTTCTGGTATCGCACAGTCTGCAGTTTGTGCGGAGGATGAATGGGAATAGGGGGAACCAGTGAGAAACTAGCTGTAGTGGTTTCAATGGGCACATGTCACTCTAATTTGACATCAGTAAGAAGAATAAACCAAAGGCACAGCAAGGTGCCCCAGAAGAAGAATAGGGCCTGAAGGAATCCTGTGGTTATGAGGCAAGATCACAAAAATAAGAGCTGAAAAATGGAGCTAAGGGCCACTGCAATTCAAAAACCTGAAGAGTTATAAAGGCCAACTATTTTCAAAAAATATATTGAGGTAAGGCTATGAAGAGGCATTGAGAGCAAGGCAGAATTGCAGGAAACCGATTTCAGGAGGTAGACTGGAATTGCATTTAAAGCATAGGAAAAGAGGCAGAACGTCGACAATGATGCACTTGGCCAAAAAGGGCATATGCGTTTTTTCCTGAATATATTCAGGAAAAAACTCATACGCACTTTTTGGCCAACCAAGCAAGCTTGCAAAGGAAATCTGCACTACAATGAAGTCTCACTTCCCCCCGGTCAAAAGGGCCATCTGAAAAAAGTGTAAAATCCAGAAAGGCAGGACAGGCCAAGGAGAACAGGGAGCCTTGTTATGCTGATGGGCGGGATGTAAATTGCCAACAGCCACTCGGGAGAAGTGTATGGTGTTTCCTGAAACATCTAAAAAACAAAGCAACAGAGCCTAGGGCACTTCCACTTATGGTCCTATAGCTTAGGGAAATTAAAATCAAAAAGACACAGCCACCCCAAAGTTTGGGACGGCTCTGTTTACAAGAACCTCGTTTACGGTACAAGTTCAATATCGCAGAAAGTGAAAAATGGACACAGAAGTTGTGGTACTTACGTACAATGCAATATCACTCAGCAATGAAATCTATGTCATCAGGCCCGTAGCAGCATAATGAGTGGATTCAGGTATGATGATTCTAACTGAAATAAGTCACACAGAAAAAGAAACATCATAAGATATCACTAATACACGGAATGTAAACTTGGCTACACAGGAACTGGATTACAAAACAGAAGAGCTTCTCAAATTTAGAAAACCAACATGCTTGCTTAAGGGGAAAGGTGAGTTGGGGTGCTGCATAAAACCAGAGATTGAAATGAGCACAGATAAAGTTCCTTAAGCCAAATATGGAATAGACAAGAGCTACTCCTTGCTCAACGAAATGGACTCAACACCACATATTAAACGCCTAAGAATGTACCTGACTAGTAAGTATCTTAAAACCTATGGATTGCTATGTCTCCGAAAGAGAATCAAGCGTGTGTACAGGGGCATAAACGCAGCAGTGATAGGATTGGAGAGGTTCGGTGAGCAAATGAAGACCCTTTGAAGTCATATTGCATGGTACCCATTCCACGGGTCTCAACTCTCCAGGTTTAAGGGATTCTTCCTTCAGCTAAAACATGCATGTGGAACCCAGAGTATGATCAACCGTGTGATCGGGAGACGTGTTCAAATATGTCTCAGTTTTCGTCCCCTGGTACTCAGGTGCAACATTCCAGATGCTTTACTAACACTCTCCTGACTTGGAGAGTCAGTGCCTTTTACCTCCTGTTTGGCCCAGTTTGTAATTTCTGCGGAAGATGAACAGGAATAGGGAGAACCAATGAGAGACTAGCTGGAGGTGTCTGGACGGGCAAATTTAACTCTCATTTCCCACCAGGAAGAGGAATTAAACAAAGGCTCAGCGTGCCGTGCCGGAACCAGATTAGGGCCTGAAGCAATCCTGCGGTGTTGCGGCCAGCTCACAAGAAAGCGAGTTGAACAAAGGAGCTCAGGGGCACTGTAATTCACAAACCTGCAGAGTTATAAATGACAGCTATCGTCCAAAAATTTACTGAAGTAAGGCTGCCAAGAGGACTTGAAAGCGGGACAGAATTGCAGGAAACCGATTTCAGGAGGTAGACTGGAATTGCATTTAAAGCATAGGAAAAGAGGCAGAACTTCGACAATGATGCACTTGGCCAAAAAGGGCGTATGCGTTTTTTCCTGAATATATTCAGGAAAAAACGCATACGCCCCTTTTGGCCAACCAAGCAAGCTTGCAAAGGAAATCTGCACTACAATGAAGTCTCACTTCCCCCCGGTCAAAAGGGCCATCTGAATAAAGTGTAAAATCCAGAAAGGCAGGACAGGCCATGGAGAACTGGGAGCCTTGTTATGCTGATGGGCGGGATGTAAATAGCCAACAACCACTCTGGGAGAAGTGTATGGTGTTTCCTGAAACATCTAAAAAACAAAGCAACAGAGCCTAGGGCACTTCCACTTATGGTCCTATAGCTTAGGGAAATTAAAATCAAAAAGACACAGCCACCCCAAAGTTTTGGATGGCTCTGTTTACAAGAACCTCGTTTACGGTACAAGTTCAATATCGCAGAAAGTGAAAAATGGATAAAGAAGTTGTGGTACTTACGTACAATGCAATATCACTCAGCAATGAAATCTATGTCATCAGGCCCATAGCAGCATAATGAGTGGATTCAGGTATGATGATTCTAACTGAAATAAGTCACACAGAAAAAGAAACATCATAAGATATCACTAATAGACGGAATGTAAACTTGGCTACACAGGAAGTGGATTACAAAACAGAACAGGGTCTCAAATTTAGAAAACCAACTTATGCTTGCTTAAGGGGAAAGGTGAGTTGGGGTGCTGCATAAAACCAGATATTGAAATGAGCCCAGATAAAGTTCCTTAAGCCAAATATGGAATAGACAAGAGCTACTCGTTGCTCAACAAAATGGACTCAACACCCCATATTAAACGCCTAAGAATGTACCTGACTAGTAAGTATCTTAAAACCTATGGATTGGTATGTCTCTGAAAGAGAATCAAGCATGTGTACAGGGGCATAAACGCAGCAGTGATAGGACTGGAGAGGTTCGGTGAGCAAATGAAGACCCTTTGAAGTCATATTGCATGGTACCCATTCCACGGGTCTCAACTCTCCAGGTTTAAGGGATTCTTCCTTCAGCTAAAACATGCATGTGGAACCCAGAGTATGATCAACCGTGTGATCGGGAGACGTGTTCAAATATGTCTCAGTTTTCGTCCCCTGGTACTCGGGTGCAACATTCCAGATGCTTTACTAACACTCTCCCGACTTGGAGAGTCAGTGCCTTTAACCTCCTGTTTGGCCCAGTTTGCAATTTCTGTGGAAGATGAACAGGAATAGGGAGAACCAATGAGAGACTAGCTGGAGGTGTCTGGACGGGCAAATTTAACTCTCATTTCCCACCAGGAAGAGGAATTAACCAAAGGCTCAGCGTGCCGTGCCGGAACCAGATTAGTGCCTGAAGCAATCCTGCGGTGTTGCGGCCAGCTCACAAGAAAGCGAGTTGAAGAAAGGAGCTCAGGGGCACTGTAATTCACAAACCTGCAGAGTTATAAATGACAGCTATCGTCCAAAAATATACTGAAGTAAGGTTGCCAAGAGGACTTGAAAGCGGGGCAGAATTGCAGGCAACCGATTTCAGGAGGTAGACTGGAATTGCATTTAAAGCATAGGAAAAGAGGCAGAACGTCCACAATGATGCACTTGGCCAAAAAGGGCGTATGCGTTTTTTCCTGAATATATTCAGGAAAAAACGCATACGCCCTTTTTGGCCAACCAAGCAAGCTTGCAAAGGAAATCTGCACTACAATGAAGTCTCACTTCACCCCGGTCAAAAGAGCCATCTGAAAAAAGTGTAAAATCCAGAAAGGCAGGACAGGCCATGGAGAACTGGGAGCCTTGTTATGCTGATGGGTGGCATGTAAATAGCCAACAACCACTCTGGGAGAAGTGTATGGTGTTTCCTGAAACATCTAAAAAACAAAGCAACAGAGCCTAGGGCACTTCCACTTATGGTCCTATAGCTTAGGGAAATTAAAATCAAAAACACACAGCCACCCCAAAGTTTGGGACGGCTCTGTTTACAAGAACCTTGTTTACGGTACAAGTTCAATATTGCAGAAAATGAAAAATGGATAAAAAAGTTGTGGTACTTACGTACAATGCAATATCACTCAGCAATGAAATCTATGTCATCAGGCCTGTAGAAGCATAATGAGTGGATTCAGGTATGATGATTCTAACTGAAATAAGTCACACAGAAATAGAAATATCATAAGACATCACTGATACACGGAATGTAAACTTGGCTACACAGGAACTGGATTACAAAACAGAACAGGGTCTCAAATGTAGAAAACCAACTTATGCTTGCTTAAGGGGAAAGGTGAGTTGGGGTGCTGCATAAAACCAGAGATTGAAATGAGCACAGATAAAGTTCCTTAAGCCAAATATGGAATAGACAAGAGCTACTCCTTGCTCAACGAAATGGACTCAACACCCCATATTAAACTCCTAAGAATGTACCTGACTAGTAAGTATCTTAAAACCTATGGATTGCTATGTCTCCGAAAGAGAATCAAGCGTGTGTACAGCGGCATAAACGCAGCAGTGATAGGATTGGAGAGGTTCGGTGAGCAAATGAAGACCCTTTGAAGTCATATTGCATGGTACCCATTCCACGGGTCTCAACTCTCCAGGTTTAAGGGATTCTTCCTTCAGCTTAAACATGCATGTGGAAACCAGAGTATGATCAACCATGTGATCGGGAGACGTGTTCAAATATGTCTCAGTTTTCGTGCCCTGGTACTCGGGTGCAACATTCCAGATGCTTTACTAACACTCTCCCGACATGGAGAGTCAGTGCCTTTAACCTCCTGTTTGGCCCAGTTTGCAATTTCTGCAGAAGATGAACAGGAATAGGGAGAACCAATGAGAGACTAGCTGCAGGTGTCTGGACGGGAAAATTTAACTCTCATTTCCCACCAGGAAGAGGAATTAACCAAAGGCTCAGCGTGCCGTGCCGGAACCAGATTAGGGCCAGAAGCAATCCTGTGGTGTTGCAGCCAGCTCACAAGAAAGCGAGTTGAAGAAAGGAGCTCAGGGGCACTGTAATTCACAAACCTGCAGATTTATAAATGACAGCTATCGTCCAAAAATATACTGAAGTAAGGCTGCCAAGAGGACTTGAAAGCGGGGCAGAATTGCAGGAAACCGATTTCAGGAGGTAGACTGGAATCGCATTTAAAGCATAGGAAAAGAGGCAGAACGTCCACAATGATGCACTTGGCCAAAAAGGGCGTATGCGTTTTTTCCTGAATATATTCAGGAAAAAATGCATACGCCCTTTTTGGCCAACCAAGCAAGCTTGCAAAGGAAATCTGCACTACAATGAAGTCTCACTTCCCCCCGGTCAAAAGGGCCATCTGAAAAAAGTGTAAAATCCAGAAAGGCAGGACAGGCCATGGAGAACTGGGAGCCTTGTTATGCTGATGGGCGGCATGTAAATAGCCAACAACCACTCGGGAGAAGTGTATGGTGTTTCCTGAAACATCTAAAAAACAAAGCAACAGAGCCTAGGGCACTTCCACTTATGGTCCTATAGCTTAGGGAAATTAAAATCAAAAAGACACAGCCACCCCAAAGTTTGGGACGGCTCTGTTTACAAGAACCTCGTTTACAGTACAAGTTCAATATCGCAGAAAGTGAAAAATGGAAAAAAAGTTGTGGTACTTACGTACAATGCAATATCACTCAGCAATGAAATCTATGTCATCAGGCCCGTAGCAGCATAATGAGTGGATTCAGGTATGATTATTCTAACTGAAATGAGTCACACAGAAAAAGAAACATTATAAGATATCACTAATACACGGAATGTAAACTTGGCTACACAGGAACTGGATTACAAAACAGAACAGGGTCTCAAATGTAGAAAACCAACTTATGCTTGCTTAAGGGGAAAGTTGAGTTGGGGTGCTACATAAAACCAGAGATTGAAATGAGCACAGATAAAGTTCCTTAAGCCAAATATGGAATAGACAAGAGCTACTCCTTGCTCAACGAAATGGACTCAACACCCCATATTAAACGCCTAAGAATGTACCTGACTAGTAAGTATCTTAAAACCTATGGATTGCTATGTCTCCGAAAGAGAATCAAGCGTGTGTACAGGGGCATAAACGCAGCAGTGATAGGATTGGAGAGGTTCAGTGAGCAAATGAATACCCTTTGAAGTCATATTGCATGGTACCCATTCCACGAGTCTCAACTCTCCAGGTTTAAGGGATTCTTCCTTCAGCTAAAACATGCATGTGGAACCCAGAGTATGATCAACCGTGTGATCGGGAGACGTGTTCAAATATGTCTCAGATTTCGTCCCCTGGTACTAGGGTGCAACATTCCAGATGATTTACTAACATTCTCCCGACTTGGAGAGTCAGTGCCTTTAACCTCCTGTTTGGCCCAGTTTGCAATTTCTGCGGAAGATGAACAGGAATAGGGAGAACCAATGAGAGACTAGCTGGAGGTGTCTGGACGGGCAAATTTAAGTCTCATTTCCCACCAGGAAGAGGAATTAACCAAAGGCTCAGCGTGCTGTGCCGGAACCAGATTAGGGCCTGAAGCAATCCTGCGGTGTTGCGGCCAGCTCACAAGAAAGCGAGTTGAAGAAAGGAGCTCAGGGGCACTGTAATTCACAAACCTGCAGAGTTATAAATGACAGCTATCGTCCAAAAATATACTGAAGTAAGGCTGCCAAGAGGACTTGAAAGCGGGGCAGAATTGCAGGCAACCGATTTCAGGATGTAGACTGGAATTGCATTTAAAGCATAGGAAAAGAGGCAGAAGGTCGACAATGATGCACTTGGCCATAAAGGGCGTATGCGTTTTTTCCTGAATATATTCACGAAAAAACGCATATGCCCTTTTTGGCCAACCAAGCAAGCTTGCAAAGGAAATCTGCACTACAATGAAGTCTCACTTCCCCCTGGTCAAAAGGGCCATCTGAAAAAAGTGTAAAATCCAGAAAGGCAGGACAGGCCATGGAGAACTGGGAGCCTTGTTATGCTGATGGGCGGGATGTAAATTGCCAACAGCCACTAGGGAGAAGTGTATGGTGTTTCCTGAAACATCTAAAAAACAAAGCAACAGAGCCTAGGGCACTTCCACTTATGGTCCTATAGCTTAGGGAAATTAAAATCAAAAAGACACAGCCACCCCAAAGTTTGGGACAGCTCTGTTTACAAGAACCTCGTTTACGATAAAAGTTCAATATCGCAGAAAGTGAAAAATGGATAAAGAAGTTGTGGTACTTACGTACAATGCAATATCACTCAGCAATGATATCTATGTCATCAGGCCCGTAGCAGCATAATGAGTGGATTCAGGTATGATGATTCTAACTGAAATAAGTCACACAGAAAAAGAAACATCATAAGATATCACTAATACACGGAATGTAAACTTGGCTACACAGGAACTGAATTACAAGACAGAACAGGGTCTCAAATTTAGAAAACCAACTTATGCTTGCTTAAGGGGAAAGGTGAGTTGGGGTGCTGCATAAAACCAGAGATTGAAATGAGCACAGATAAAGTTCCTTAAGCCAAATATGGAATAGACAAGAGCTATTCCTTGCTCAGTGAAATGGACTCAACACCCCATATTAAACGCCTAAGAATGTACCTGACTAGTAAGTATCTTAAAACCTATGGATTGGTATGTCTCTGAAAGAGAATCAAGCGTGTGTACAGGGACATAAACGCAGCAGTGATAGGATTGGAGAGGTTCGGTGAGCAAATGAAGACCCTTTGAAGTCATATTGCATGGTACCCATGCCACGGGTCTCAATTCTCCAGGTTTAAGGGATTCTTCCTTCAGCTAAAACATGCATGTGGAACCCAGAGTATGATCAACCATTTGATCGGGAGACGTGTTCCAATATGTCTCAGTTTTCCTCCACTGGTACTCGGGTGCAACATTCCAGATGCTTTACTAACACTCTCCCGACATGCAGAGTCAGTGCCTTTAAACTCCTGTTTGGCCCAGTTTGCAATTTCTGCGGAAGATGAACAGGAATAGGGAGAACCTATGAGACACAAGCTGGAGGTGTCTGGACGGGCAAATTTAACTCTCATTTCCCACAAGGAAGAGGAATTAACCAAAGGCTCAGCGTGCCATGCCGGAACCAGATTAGGGCCTGAAGCAATCGTGCGGTGTTGCGGCCAGCTCACAAGAAAGCGAGTTGAAGAAAGGAGCTCAGGGGCACTGTAATTCACAAACCTGCAGAGTTATAAATGACAGCTATCGTCCAAAAATATACTGAAGTAAGGCTGCCAAGAGGACTTGAAAGCGGGGCAGAATTGCACGAAACCGATTTCAGGAGGTAGACTGGAATTGCATTGAAAGCATAGGAAAAGAGGCAGAACGTCCACAATGATGCACTTGTCCATAAAGGGCGTATGCGTTTTTTCCTGAATATATTCAGGAAATAACGCATATGCCCTTTTTGGCCAACCAAGCAAGCTTGCAAAGGAAATCTGCACTACAATGAAGTCTCACTTCCCCCCGGTCAAAAGGGCCATCTGAAAAAAGTGTAAAATCCAGAAAGGCAGGACAGGCCATGGAGAACTGGGAGCCTTGTTATGCTGATGGGCGGGATGTAAATTGCCAACAGCCACTCCGGAGAAGTGTATGGTGTTTCCTGAAACATCTAAAAAACAAAGCAACAGAGCCTAGGGCACTTCCACTTATGGTCCTATAGATTAGGGAAATTAAAATCAAAAACACACAGCCACCCCAAAGTTTGGGACGGCTCTGTTTACAAGAACCTCGTTTACGGTACAAGTTCAATATCGCAGAAAATGAAAAATGGATAAAGAAGTTGTGGTACTTACGTACAATGCAATATCACTCAGCAATGAAATCTATGTCATCAGGCCTGTAGAAGCATAATGAGTGGATTCAGGTATGATGATTCTAACTGAAATAAGTCACACAGAAAAAGAAACATCATGAGATATCACTAATACACGGAATGTAAACTTGGCTACACAGGAACTGACTTACAAAACAGAACAGGGTCTCAAATTTAGAAAACCAACTTATGCTTGCTTAAGGGGAAAGGTGAGTTGGGGTGCTGCATAAAAGCAGAGATTGAAATGAGCACAGATAAATTTCCTTAAGCCAAATATGGAATAGACAAGAGCTACTCCTTGCTCAACGAAATGGACTCAACACCCCATATTAATCGCCTAAGAATGTACCTGACTAGTAAGTATCTTAAAACCTATGGATTGCTATGTCTCCGAAAGAGAATCAAGCGTGTGTACAGGTGCATAAAAGCAGCAGTGATAGGATTGGAGAGGTTCGGTGAGCAAATGAAGACCCTTTGAAGTCATATTGCATGGTACCCATTCCACGGGTCTCAACTCTCCAGGTTTAAGGGATTCTTCCTTCAGCTAAAACATGCATGTGGAACACAGAGTATGATCAACCATGTGATCGGGAGTCGTGTTCAAATATGTCTCAGTTCTCGTCCCCTGGTACTCGGGTGCAACATTCCAGACGCTTTACTAACACTCTCCCGACTTGGAGAGTCAGTGCCTTTAACCTCCTGTTTGGCCCAGTTTGCAATTTCTGCGGAAGATGAACAGGAATAGCGAGAACCAATGAGAGACTAGCTGGAGGTGTCTGGACAGGCAAATTTACCTCTCATTTCCCACCAGGAAGAGGAATTAACCAAAGGCTCAGCGTGCCGTGCCGGAAACAGATTAGGGCCTGAAGCAATCCTGCGGTGTTGCGGCCAGCTCACAAGAAAGCGAGTTGAAGAAAGGAGCTCAGGGCCACTGTAATTCACAAACCTGCAGAGTTATAAATGACAGCTATCGTCCAAAAATATACTGAAGTAAGGCTGCCAAGAGGACTTGAAAGCGGGGCAGAATTGCAGGAAACCGATTTCAGGAGGTAGACAGGAATTGCATTGAAAGCATAGGAAAAGAGGCAGAACGTCCACAATGATGCACCTGGTCAAAAAGGGCGTATGCGTTTTTTCCTGAATATATTCAGGAAAAAACGCATACGCCCTTTTTGGCCAACCAAGCAAGCTTGCAAAGGAAATCTGCACTACAATGAAGTCTCACTTCTCCCGGGCAAAAGGGCCATCTGAAAAAATTGTAAAATCCAGAAAGGCAGGACAGGCCATGGAGAACTGGGAACCTTGTTATGCTGATGGGCGGGATGTAAATTGCCAACAGCCACTCTGGAGAAGTGTATGGTGTTTCCTGAAACATCTAAAAAACAAAGCAACAGAGCCTAGGGCACTTCCACTTATGGTCCTATAGCTTAGGGAAATTAAAATCAAAAAGACACAGCCACCCCAAAGTTTGGGATGGCTCTGTTTACAAGAACCTCGTTTACGGTACAAGTTCAATATCGCAGAAAGTGAAAAATGGATAAAGAAGTTGTGGTACTTACGTACAATGCAATATCACCCAGCAATGAAATCTATGTCATCAGGCCCGTAGCAGCATAATGAGTGGATTCAGGTATGATGATTCAAATTGAAATAAGTCACACAGAAAAAGAAACATCATAAGATATCACTAATACACGGAATGTAAACTTGGCTACACAGGAAGTGGATTACAATACAGAACAGGGTCTCAAATTTAGAAAACCAACTTATGCTTGCTTAAGGGGAAAGGTGAGTTGGGGTGCTGCATAAAACCAGATATTGAAATGAGCCCAGATAAAGTTCCTTAAGCCAAATATGGAATAGACAAGAGCTACTCGTTGCTCAACAAAATGGACTCAACACCCCATATTAAACGCCTAAGAATGTACCTGACTAGTAAGTATCTTAAAACCTATGGATTGCTATGTCTCTGAAAGGAATCAAGCGTGTGTACAGGGGCATAAATGCAGCAGTGATAGGATTGGAGAGGTTCGGTGAGCAAATGAAGACCCTTTGAAGTCATATTGCATGGTACCCATTCCACGGGTCTCAACTCTCCAGGTTTAAGGGATTCTTCCTTCAGCTAAAACATGCATGTGGAACCCAGAGTATGATCAACCGTGTGATCGGGAGACGTGTTCCAATATGTCTCAGTTTTCCTCCACTGGTACTCGGGTGCAATATTCCAGATGCTTTACTAACACTCTCCTGACATGGAGAGTCAGTGCCTTTAACCTCCTGTTTGGCCCAGTTTGCAAATTCTGCGGAAGATGAACAGGAATAGGGAGAACCAATGAGACACAAGCTGGAGGTGTCTGGACGGGCAAATTTAACTCTCATTTCCCACCAGGAAGAGGAATTAACCAATGGCTCAGCGTGCCGTGCCGGAACCAGATTAGGGCCTGAAGCAATCGTGCGGTGCTGCGGCCAGCTCACAAGAAAGCGAGTTGAAGAAAGGAGCTCAGGGACACTGTAATTCACAAACCTGCATAATTATAAATGACAGCTATCGTCCAAAAATATACTGAAGTAAGGCTGCCAAGAGGACTTGAAAGCGGGGCAGAATTGCAGGAAACAGATTTCAGGATGTAGACTGGAATTGCATTTAAAGCATAGGAAAAGAGGCAGTACGTCGACAATGATGCACTTGGCCAAAAAGGGCGTATGCGTTTTTTCTTGAATATATTCAGGGAAAAACACATACCCCCTTTTTGGCCAACCAAGCAAGCTTGCAAAGGAAGTCTGCACTACAATGAAGTCTCACTTCCCCCCGGTCAAAAGGGCCATCTGAAAAAAGCGTAAAATCCAGAAAGCCAGGACAAACCATGGAGAACTGGGAGCCTTGTTATGCTGATGGGCGGGATGTAAATTGCCAACAGCCACTCCGGAGAAGTGTATGGTGTTTCCTGAAACATCTAAAAAACAAAGCAACAGAGCCTAGGGTACTTCCACTTATGGTCCTATAGCTTAGGGAAATTAAATTAAAAAAAGACACAGCCACCCCAAAGTTTGGGACGGCTCTGTTTACAAGAACCTCGTTTACGGTACAAGTTCAATATCGCAGAAAGTGAAAAATGGATAAAGAAGTTGTGGTACTTACGGACAATGCAATATCACTCAGCAATGAAATCTTTGTCATCAGGCCCGTAGCAGCATAATGAGTGGATTCAGGTATGATGATTCTAACTGAAATAAGTCACACAGAAAAAGAAACATCATAAGATATCACTAATACACGGAATGTAAACTTGGCTACACAGGAACTGAATTACAAGACAGAACAGGGTCTCAAATTTAGAAAACCAACTTTTGCTTGCTTAAGGGGAAAGGTGAGTTGGGGTGCTACATAAAACCAGAGATTGAAATGAGCACAGATAAAGTTCCTTAAGCCAAATATGGAATAGACAAGAGCTACTCCTTGCTCAGTGAAATGGACTCAACACCCCATATTAAACGCCTAAGAATGTACCTGACTAGTAAGTATCTTAAAACCTATGGATTGCTATGTCTCTGAAAGAGAATCAAGCATGTGTACAGGGACATAAATGCAGCAGTGATAGGATTGGAGAGGTTCGGTGAGCCAATGAAGACCCTTTGAAGTCATATTGCATGGTACCCATTCCACGGGTCTCAATTCTCCAGGTTTAAGGGATTCTTCCTTCAGCTAAAACATGCATGTGGAACCCAGAGTATGATCAACCGTGTGATCGGGAGACGTGTTCCAATATGTCTCAGTTCTAGTCCCCTGGTAGTTGGGTGCAACATTCCAGACCCTTATTAACACTCTCCCAACTTGGAGAGTCAGTGCCTTTAACCTCCTGTTTGGCCCAGTTTGCAATTTCTGCTGAAGATGAACAGGAATAGGGAAAACCAATGAGAGACTAGCTGGAGGTGTCTGGACGGGCAAATTCAACTCTCATTTCCCACCAGGAAGAGGAATTAACCAAAGGCTCAGCGTGCCATGCCGGAACCAGATTAGAGCCTGAAGCAATCCTGCGGTGTTGCGGCCAGCTCACAAGAAAGCGAGTTGAAGAAAGGAGCTCAGGGGCACTGTAATTCACAAACCTGCAGAGTTATGACAGCTATCGTCCAAAAATATACTGATGTAAGTCTGCCAAGAAGACTTGAAAGCGGGGCAGAATTGCAGGCAACCGATTTCAGGAGGTAGACTGGAATTACATTTAAAGCATAGGAAAAGAGGCAGAACGTCGACAATGATGCACTTGGCCAAAAATGGCGTATACGGTTTTTTCTGAATATATTCAGGAAAACACGCATACGCCCTTTTTGGACAACCAAGCAAGCTTGCAAAGGAAATCTGCACTACAATGAAGTCTCACTTCCCCCGGGCCAAAAGGGCCATCTGAAAAAAGTGTAAAATCCAGAAAGGCAGGACTGGCCATGGAGAACTGGGAGCCTTGTTATGCTGATGGGCGGGATGTAAATTGCCAACAGCCACTTGGGAGAAGTGTATGGTGTTTCCTGAAACTTCTAAAAAACAAAGCAACAGAGCCTAGGGCACTTCCACTTATGGTCCTATAGCTTAGGGAAATTAAAATCAAAAAGACACAGCCACCCCAAAGTTTGGGACGGCTCTGTTTACAAGAACCTCGTTTACGGTACAAGTTCAATATCGCAGAAAGTGAAAAATGGATAAAGATGTTGTGGTACTTACGTCCAATGCAATATCACTCAGCAATGAAATCTACGTCATCAGGACCGTAGCAGCATAATGAGTGGATTCAGGTATGATGATTCTAACTGAAATAAGTCACACAGAAAAAGAAACATCATAAGATATCACCAATACACAGAATGTACACTTGGCTACACAAGAACTGGATTATAAAACAGAACAGGGTCTCAAATTTAGAAAACCAACTTATGCTTGCTTAAGGGGAAAGGTGAGTTGGGGTGCTGCATAAAACCAGAGATTGAAATGAGCACAGATAAAGTTCCTTAAGCCAAATATGTAATAGACAAGAGCTACTCCTTGCTCAATGAAATGGACTCAACACCCCATATTAAACGCCTAAGAATGTACCTGACTAGTAATTATCTTAAAACCTATGGATTGCTATGTCTCCGATAGAGAATCAAGCGTGTGTACAGGGGCATAAACGCAGCAGTGATAGGATTGGAGAGGTTCGGTGAGCAAATGAAGACCCTTTGAAGTCATATTGCATGGTACCCATTCCACGGGTCTCAACTCTCCAGGTTTAAGGGATTCTTCCTTCAGCTAAAACATGCATGTGGAACCCAGAGTATGATCAACCGTGAGATCGGGAGACATGTTCAAATATGTCTCAGTTTTCGTCCCCTGGTACTCGGGTGCAACATTCCAGATGCTTTACTAACACTCTCCCGACTTGGAGAGTCAGTGCCTTTAACCTCCTGTTTGGCCCAGTTTGCAATTTCTGCGGAAGATGAACAGGAATAGGGAGAAGCAATGAGAGACTAGCTGGAGGTGTCTGGATGGGCAAATTTAACTCTCATTTCCCACCAGGAAGAGGAATTAACCAAAGGCTCAGCATGCCGTGCCGGAACCATATTAGGGCCTGAAGCAATCGTGCGGTGTTGCGGCCAGCTCACAAGAAAGCGAGTTGAAGAAAGGAGCTCAGGGGCACTGTAATTCACAAACATGCAGAGTTATAAATGACAGCTATCGTCCAAAAATATACTGAAGTAAGGCTGCCAAGAGGACTTGAAAGCGGGGCAGAATTGCAGGAAACCGATTTCAGGAGGTAGACTGGAATTGCATTGAAAGCATAGGAAAAGAGGCAGAACGTCCACAATGATGCACTTGGCCATAAAGGGCGTATGCGTTTTTTACTGAATATATTCAGGAAAAAACGCATACGCCCTTTTTGGACAACCAAGCAAGCTTGCAAAGGAAATCTGCACTACAATGAAGTCTCACTTCCCCCCGGTCAAAAGGGCCATCTGAAAAAAGTGTAAAATCCAGAAAGGCAGGACAGGCCATGGAGAACTGGGAGCCTTGTTATGCTGATGGGCGGGATGTAAATTGCCAACAGCCACTCCGGAGAAGTGTATGGTGTTTCCTGAAACATCTAAAAAACAAAGCAACAGAGCCTAGGGCACTTCCACTTATGGTCCTATAGATTAGGGAAATTAAAATCAAAAACACACAGCCACCCCAAAGTTTGGGACGGCTCTGTTTACAAGAACCTCGTTTACGGTACAAGTTCAATATCGCAGAAAATGAAAAATGGATAAAGAAGTTGTGGTACTTACGTACAATGCAATATCACTCAGCAATGAAATCTATGTCATCAGGCCTGTAGAAGCATAATGAGTGGATTCAGGTATGATGATTCTAACTGAAATAAGTCACACAGAAAAAGAAACATCATGAGATATCACTAATACACGGAATGTAAACTTGGCTACACAGGAACTGACTTACAAAACAGAACAGGGTCTCAAATTTAGAAAACCAACTTATGCTTGCTTAAGGGGAAAGGTGAGTTGGGGTGCTGCATAAAAGCAGAGATTGAAATGAGCACAGATAAATTTCCTTAAGCCAAATATGGAATAGACAAGAGCTACTCCTTGCTCAACGAAATGGACTCAACACCCCATATTAATCGCCTAAGAATGTACCTGACTAGTAAGTATCTTAAAACCTATGGATTGCTATGTCTCCGAAAGAGAATCAAGCGTGTGTACAGGTGCATAAAAGCAGCAGTGATAGGATTGGAGAGGTTCGGTGAGCAAATGAAGACCCTTTGAAGTCATATTGCATGGTACCCATTCCACGGGTCTCAACTCTCCAGGTTTAAGGGATTCTTCCTTCAGCTAAAACATGCATGTGGAACACAGAGTATGATCAACCATGTGATCGGGAGTCGTGTTCAAATATGTCTCAGTTCTCGTCCCCTGGTACTCGGGTGCAACATTCCAGACGCTTTACTAACACTCTCCCGACTTGGAGAGTCAGTGCCTTTAACCTCCTGTTTGGCCCAGTTTGCAATTTCTGCGGAAGATGAACAGGAATAGCGAGAACCAATGAGAGACTAGCTGGAGGTGTCTGGACAGGCAAATTTACCTCTCATTTCCCACCAGGAAGAGGAATTAACCAAAGGCTCAGCGTGCCGTGCCGGAAACAGATTAGGGCCTGAAGCAATCCTGCGGTGTTGCGGCCAGCTCACAAGAAAGCGAGTTGAAGAAAGGAGCTCAGGGCCACTGTAATTCACAAACCTGCAGAGTTATAAATGACAGCTATCGTCCAAAAATATACTGAAGTAAGGCTGCCAAGAGGACTTGAAAGCGGGGCAGAATTGCAGGAAACCGATTTCAGGAGTTAGACAGGAATTGCATTGAAAGCATAGGAAAAGAGGCAGAACGTCCACAATGATGCACCTGGTCAAAAAGGGCGTATGCGTTTTTTCCTGAATATATTCAGGAAAAAACGCATACGCCCTTTTTGGCCAACCAAGCAAGCTTGCAAAGGAAATCTGCACTACAATGAAGTCTCACTTCTCCCGGTCAAAAGGGCCATCTGAAAAAATTGTAAAATCCAGAAAGGCAGGACAGGCCATGGAGAACTGGGAACCTTGTTATGCTGATGGGCGGGATGTAAATTGCCAACAGCCACTCTGGAGAAGTGTATGGTGTTTCCTGAAACATCTAAAAAACAAAGCAACAGAGCCTAGGGCACTTCCACTTATGGTCCTATAGCTTAGGGAAATTAAAATCAAAAAGACACAGCCACCCCAAAGTTTGGGATGGCTCTGTTTACAAGAACCTCGTTTACGGTACAAGTTCAATATCGCAGAAAGTGAAAAATGGATAAAGAAGTTGTGGTACTTACGTACAATGCAATATCACCCAGCAATGAAATCTATGTCATCAGGCCCGTAGCAGCATAATGAGTGGATTCAGGTATGATGATTCAAATTGAAATAAGTCACACAGAAAAAGAAACATCATAAGATATCACTAATACACGGAATGTAAACTTGGCTACACAGGAACTGAATTACAAGACAGAACAGGGTCTCAAATTTAGAAAACCAACTTTTGCTTGCTTAAGGGGAAAGGTGAGTTGGGGTGCTACATAAAACCAGAGATTGAAATGAGCACAGATAAAGTTCCTTAAGCCAAATATGGAATAGACAAGAGCTACTCCTTGCTCAGTGAAATGGACTCAACACCCCATATTAAACGCCTAAGAATGTACCTGACTAGTAAGTATCTTAAAACCTATGGATTGCTATGTCTCTGAAAGAGAATCAAGCATGTGTACAGGGACATAAATGCAGCAGTGATAGGATTGGAGAGGTTCGGTGAGCCAATGAAGACGCTTTGAAGTCATATTGCATGGTACCCATTCCACGGGTCTCAATTCTCCAGGTTTAAGGGATTCTTCCTTCAGCTAAAACATGCATGTGGAACCCAGAGTATGATCAACCGTGTGATCGGGAGACGTGTTCCAATATGTCTCAGTTCTAGTCCCCTGGTACTCGGGTGCAACATTCCAGATGCTTTACTAACACTCTCCCGACTTCGAGAGTCAGTGCCTTTAACCTCCTGTTTGGCCCAGTTTGCAATTTCTGCGGAAGATGAACAGGAATAGGGAGAAGCAATGAGAGACTAGCTGGAGGTGTCTGGATGGGCAAATTTAACTCTCATTTCCCACCAGGAAGAGGAATTAACCAAAGGCTCAGCATGCCGTGCCGGAACCATATTAGGGCCTGAAGCAATCGTGCGGTGTTGCGGCCAGCTCACAAGAAAGCGAGTTGAAGAAAGGAGCTCAGGGGCACTGTAATTCACAAACATGCAGAGTTATAAATGACAGCTATCGTCCAAAAATATACTGAAGTAAGGCTGCCAAGAGGACTTGAAAGCGGGGCAGAATTGCAGGAAACCGATTTCAGGAGGTAGACTGGAATTGCATTGAAAGCATAGGAAAAGAGGCAGAACGTCCACAATGATGCACTTGGCCATAAAGGGCGTATGCGTTTTTTACTGAATATATTCAGGAAAAAACGCATACGCCCTTTTTGGACAACCAAGCAAGCTTGCAAAGGAAATCTGCACTACAATGAAGTCTCACTTCCCCCCGGTCAAAAGGGCCATCTGAAAAAAGTGTAAAATCCAGAAAGGCAGGACAGGCCATGGAGAACTGGGAGCCTTGTTATGCTGATGGGCGGGATGTAAATTGCCAACAGCCACTAGGGAGAAGTGTATGGTGTTTCCTGAAACATCTAAAAAACAAAGCAACAGAGCCTAGGGCACTTCCACTTATGGTCCTATAGCTTAGGGAAATTAAAATCTAAAAGACACAGCTACCCAAATGTTTTGGACGGCTCTGTTTACAAGAACCTCGTTTACGGTACAAGTTCAATATCGCAGAAAGTGAAAACTGGATAAAGAAGTTGTGGTACTTACGTACAATGCAATATCACTCAGCAATGAAATCTATGTCATCAGGCCCGTAGCAGCATAATGAGTGGATTCAGGTATGATGATTCTAACTGAAATAAGTCACACAGAAATAGAAACATCATAAGACATCACTAATACACGGAATGTAAACTTGGCTACACAGGAACTGGATTACAAAACAGAACAGGGTCTCAAATGTAGAAAAACAACTTATGCTTGCTTAAGGGGAAAGGTGAGTTGGGGTGCTGCATAAAACCAGAGACTGAAATGAGCACAGATAAAGTTCCTTAAGCCAAATATGGAATAGACAAGAGCTACTCCTTGCTCAACGAAATGGACTCAACACCCCATATTAAACGCCTAAGAATGTACCTGACTAGTAAGTATCTTAAAACCTATGGATTGCTATGTCTCCGAAAGAGAATCAAGCGTGTGTACAGGGGCATAAACGCAGCAGTGATAGGATTGGCGAGGTTCGGTGAGCAAATGAAGACCCTTTGAAATCATATTGCATGGTACCCATTCCACGGGTCTCAACTCTCCAGGTTTAAGGGATTCTTCCTTCAGCTAAAACATGCATGTGGAACCCAGAGTATGATCAAACATGTGATCGGGAGACGTGTTCAAATATGTCTCAGTTTTCGTCCCCCGGTACTCGGGTGCAACATTCCAGATGCTTTACTAACACTCTCCCAACTTGAGGACTCAGTGCCTTTAAACTCCTGTTTGGCCCAGTTTGCAATTTCTGCGGAAGATGAACAGGAATAGGGAGAACCAATGAGAGACTAGCTGGAGGTGTGTCACGGGCAAATTTAACTCTCATTTCCCACCAGGAAGAGGAATTAACCAAAGGATCAGCGTGCCGTGCCGGAACCAGATTAGGGCCTGAAGCAATCCTGCGGTGTTGCAGCCAGCTCACAAGAAAGCGAGTTGAAGAAAGGAGCTCAGAGGCACTGTAATTCACAAACATGCAGAGTTATAAATGACAGCTATCGTCCAAAAATATACTGAAGTAAGGCTGCCAAGAGGACTTGAAAGCGGGGCAGCATTGCAGGAAACCGATTTCAGGAGGTAGACTGGAATTGCATTGAAAGCATAGGAAAAGAGTCAGAACGTCGACAATGATGCACTTGGCCAAAAAGGGCGTATGCGTTTTTTCCTGAACATATTCAGGAAAACACGCATACGCCCTTTTTGGCCAACCAAGCAAGCTTGCAAAGGAAATCTGCACTACAATGAAGTCTCACTTCCCCCCGGTCAAAAGGGCCATCTGAAAAAAGTGTAAAATCCAGAAAGGCAGGACAGGCCATGGAGAACTGGGAGCCTTGTTATGCTGATGGGCGGGATGTAAATTGCCAACAGCCACTCGGGAGAAGTGTATGGTGTTTCCTGAAACATCTAAAAAACAAAGCAACAGAGCCTAGGGCACTTCCACTTATGGTCCTATAGCTTAGGGAAATTAAAATAAAAAAGACACAGCCACCCAAAAATTTGGGACGGCTCTGTTTACAAGAACCTCGTTTACGGTACAAGTTCAATATCGCAGAAAGTGAAAAAAGGATAAAGAAGTTGTGGTACTTACGGACAATGCAATATCACTCAGCAATGAAATCTATGTCATCAGGCCCGTAGCAGCATAATGAGTGGATTCAGGTATGATGATTCTAACTGAAATAAGTCACACAGAAAAAGAAACATCATAAGATATCACTAATACACGGAATGTAAACTTGGCTACACAGGAACTGAATTACAAGACAGAACAGGGTCTCAAATTTAGAAAACCAACTTTTGCTTGCTTAAGGGGAAAGGTGAGTTGGGGTGCTACATAAAACCAGAGATTGAAATGAGCACAGATAAAGTTCCTTAAGCCAAATATGGAATAGACAAGAGCTACTCCTTGCTCAGTGAAATGGACTCAACACCCCATATTAAACGCCTAAGAATGTACCTGACTAGTAAGTATCTTAAAACCTATGGATTGCTATGTCTCTGAAAGAGAATCAAGCATGTGTACAGGGACATAAATGCAGCAGTGATAGGATTGGAGAGGTTCGGTGAGCCAATGAAGACCATTTGAAGTCATATTGCATGGTACCCATTCCACGGGTCTCAATTCTCCAGGTTTAAGGGATTCTTCCTTCAGCTAAAACATGCATGTGGAACCCAGAGTATGATCAACCGTGTGATCGGGAGACGTGTCCCAATATGTCTCAGTTCTAGTCCCCTGGTACTTGGGTGCAACATTCCAGACCCTTATTAACACTCTCCCAACTTGGAGAGTCAGTGCCTTTAACCTCCTGTTTGGCCCAGTTTGCAATTTCTGCTGAAGATGAACAGGAATAGGGAAAACCAATGAGAGACTAGCTGGAGGTGTCTGGACGGGCAAATTTAACTCTCATTTCCCACCAGGAAGAGGAATTAACCAAAGGCTCAGCATGCCATGCCGGAACCAGATTAGAGCCTGAAGCAATCCTGCAGTGTTGCGGCCAGCTCACAAGAAAGCGAGTTGAAGAAAGGAGCTCAGAGGCACTGTAATTCACAAACCTGCAGAGTTATGACAGCTATCGTCCAAAAATATACTGAAGTAAGGCTGCCAAGAGGACTTGAAAGCGGGGCAGAATTGCAGGCAACCGATTTCAGGAAGTAGACTGGAATTACATTTAAAGCATAGGAAAAGAGGCAGAACGTCGACAATGATGCACTTGGCCAAAAATGGCGTATACGGTTTTTTCTGAATATATTCAGGAAAACACGCATACGCCCTTTTTAGACAACCAAGCAAGCTTGCAAAGGAAATCTGCACTACAATGAAGTCTCACTTCCCCCGGGCCAAAAGGGCCATCTGAAAAAAGTGTAAAATCCAGAAAGGCAGGACTGGCCATGGAGAACTGGGAGCCTTGTTATGCTGATGGGCGGGATGTAAATTGCCAACAGACACTTGGGAGAAGTGTATGGTGTTTCCTGAAACATCTAAAAAACAAAGCAACAGAGTCTAGGGCACTTCCACTTATGGTCCTATAGCTTAGGGAAATTAAAATCAAAAAGACACAGCTACCCAAAAGTTTGGGACGGCTCTGTTTACAAGAACCTCGTTTACGGTACAAGTTCAATATCGCAGAAAGTGAAAACTGGATAAAGAAGTTGTGGTACTTACGTACAATGCAATATCACTCAGCAATGAAATCTATGTCATCAGGCCCGTAGCAGCATAATGACTGGATTCAGGTATGATGATTCTAACTAAAATAAGTCACACAGAAATAGAAACATCATAAAACATCACTAATACACAGAATGTAAACTTGGCTACACAGGAACTGGATTACAAAACAGAACAGGGTCTCAAATGTAGAAAACCAACTTATGCTTGCTTAAGGGGAAAGGTGAGTTGGGGTGCTGCATAAAACCAGAGACTAAAATGAGCACAGGTAAATTTCCTTAAGCCAAATATGGAATAGACAAGAGCTACTCCTTGTTCAACGAAATGGACTCAACACCACATATTAAACGCCTAAGAATGTACCTGACTAGTAAGTACCTTAAAACCTATGGATTGCTATGTCTCCGAAAGAGAATCAAGCGTGTGTACAGGGGCATAAACACAGCAGTGATAGGATTGGCGAGGTTCGGTGAGCAAATGAAGACCCTTTGAAATCATATTGCATGGTACCCATTCCACGGATCTCAACTCTCCAGGTTTAAGGGATTCTTCCTTCAGCTAAAACATGCATGTGGAACCCAGAGTATGATCAACCGTGTGATCTGGAGACGTGTTCAAATATGTCTCAGATTTCGTCCCCTGGTACTAGGGTGCAACATTCCAGATGCTTTACTAACACTCTCCCGACTTGGAGAGTCAGTGCCTTTAACCTCCTGTTTGGCCCAGTTTGCAATTTCTGCGGAAGATGAACAGGAATAGGGAGAACCAATGAGAGACTAGCTGCAGGTGTCTGGACGGGCAAATTTAAGTCTCATTTCCCACCAGGAAGAGGAATTAACCAAAGGCTCAGCATGCCGTGCCGGAACCAGATTAGGGCCTGAAGCAATCCTGCGGTGTTGCGGCCAGCTCACAAGAAAGCGAGTTGAAGAAAGGAGCTCAGGGGCACTGTAATTCACAAACCTGCAGAGTTATAAATGACAGCTATCGTCCAAAAATATACTGAAGTAAGGCTGCCAAGAGGACTTGAAAGCGGGGCAGAATTGCAGGCAACCGATTTCAGGATGTAGACTGGAATTGCATTTAAAGCATAGGAAAAGAGGCAGAAGGTCGACAATGATGCACTTGGCCATAAAGGGCGTATGCGTTTTTTCCTGAATATATTCAGGAAAAAACGCATACGCCCTTTTTGGCCAACCAAGCAAGCTTGCAAAGGAAATCTGCACTACAATGAAGTCTCACTTCCCCCTGGTCAAAAGGGCCATCTGAAAAAAGTGTAAAATCCAGAAAGGCAGGACAGGCCATGGAGAACTGGGAGCCTTGTTATGCTGATGGGCGGGATTTAAATTGCCAACAGCCACTCGGGAGAAGTGTATGGTGTTTCCTGAAACATCTAAAAAACAAAGCAACAGAGCCTAGGGCACTTCCACTTATGGTCCTATAGCTTAGGGAAATTAAAATCAAAAAGACACAGCCACCCCAAAGTTTGGGACAGCTCTGTTTACAAGAACCTCGTTTAAGATAAAAGTTCAATATCGCAGAAAGTGAAAAATGGATAAAGAAGTTGTGGTACTTACGTACAGTGCAATATCACTCAGCAATGAAATCTCTGTCATCAGGCCCGTAGCAGCATAATGAGTGGATTCAGGTATGATGATTCTAACTGAAATAAGTCACACAGAAAAAGAAACATCCTAAGATATCACTAATACACGGAATGTAAACTTGGCTACACAGGAACTGAATTACAAGACAGAACAGGGTCTCAAATTTAGAAAACCAACTTTTGCTTGCTTAAGGGGAAAGGTGAGTTGGGGTGCTACATAAAACCAGAGATTGAAATGAGCACAGATAAAGTTCCTTAAGCCAAATATGGAATAGACAAGAGCTACTCCTTGCTCAGTGAAATGGACTCAACACCCCATATTAAACGCCTAAGAATGTACCTGACTAGTAAGTATCTTAAAACCTATGGATTGCTATGTCTCTGAAAGAGAATCAAGCATGTGTACAGGGACATAAATGCAGCAGTGATAGGATTGGAGAGGTTCGGTGAGCCAATGAAGACCCTTTGAAGTCATATTGCATGGTACCCATTCCACGGGTCTCAATTCTCCAGGTTTAAGGGATTCTTCCTTCAGCTAAAACATGCATGTGGAACCCAGAGTATGATCAACCGTGTGATCGGGAGACGTGTCCCAATATGTCTCAGTTCTAGTCCCCTGGTACTTGGGTGCAACATTCCAGACCCTTATTAACACTCTCCCAACTTGGAGAGTCAGTGCCTTTAACCTCCTGTTTGGCCCAGTTTGCAATTTCTGCTGAAGATGAACAGGAATAGGGAAAACCAATGAGAGACTAGCTGGAGGTGTCTGGACGGGCAAATTTACCTCTCATTTCCCACCAGGAAGAGGAATTAACCAAAGGCTCAGCGTGCCATGCCGGAACCAGATTAGAGCCTGAAGCAATCCTGCGGTGTTGCGGCCAGCTCACAAGAAAGCGAGTTGAAGAAAGGAGCTCAGGGGCACTGTAATTCTCAAACCTGCAGAGTTATAAATGACAGCTATCGTCCAAAAATATACTGAAGTAAGGCTGCCAAGAGGACTTGAAAGCGGGGCAGAATTGCAGGAAACCGATTTCAGGAGGTAGACAGGAATTGCATTGAAAGCATAGGAAAAGAGGCAGAACGTCCACAATGATGCACCTGGTCAAAAAGGGCATATGCGTTTTTTCCTGAATATATTCAGGAAAAAACGCATACGCACTTTTTGGCCAACCAAGCAAGCTTGCAAAGGAAATCTGCACTACAATGAAGTCTCACTTCTCCCGGTCAAAAGGGCCATCTGAAAAAATTGTAAAATCCAGAAAGGCAGGACAGGCCATGGTGAACTGGGAACCTTGTTATGCTGATGGGCGGGATGTAAATTGCCAACAGCCACTCTGGAGAAGTGCATGGTGTTTCCTGAAACATCTAAAAAACAACGCAACAGAGCCTAGGGCACTTCCACTTATGGTCCTATAGCTTAGGGAAATTCAAATCAAAAAGACACAGACACCCCAAAGTTTGGGACGGCTCTGTTTACAAGAACCTCGTTTACAGTACAAGTTCAATATCGCAGAAAGTGAAAAATGGATAAAGAAGTTGTGGTACTTACGTACAATGCAATATCACCCAGCAATGAAATCTATGTCATCAGGCCCGTAGCAGCATAATGAGTGGATTCAGGTATGATGATTCAAATTGAAATAAGTCACAGAGAAAAAGAAACATCATAAGATATCACTAATACACGGAATGTAAACTTGGCTACACAGGAACTGGATTACAAAACAGAACAGGGTCTCAAATGTAGAAAACCAACTTATGCTTGCTTAAGGGGAAAGGTGAGTTGGGGTGCCGCATAAAACCAGAGATTGAAATGAGCACAGATAAAGTTCCTTAAGCCAAATATGGAATAGACAAGAGCTACTCCTTGCTCAACGAAATGGACTCAACACCCCATATTAAACGCCTAAGAATGTACCTGACTAGTAAGTATCTTAAAACCTATGGATTGCTATGTCTCCGAAAGAGAATCAAGCGTGTGTACAGGGGCATAAACGCAGCAGTGATAGGATTGGAGAGGTTCGGTGAGCAAATGAAGACCCTTTGAAGTCATATTGCATGGTACCCATTCCACGGGTCTCAACTCTCCAGGTTTAAGGGATTCTTCCTTCAGCTAAAACATGCATGTGGAACCCAGAGTATGATCAACCGTGTGATCGGGAGACGTGTTCAAATATGTCTCAGATTTCGTCCCCTGGTACTAGGGTGCAACATTCCAGATGCTTTACTAACACTCTCCCGACTTGGAGAGTCAGTGCCTTTAACCTCCTGTTTGGCCCAGTTTGCAATTTCTGCGGAAGATGAACAGGAATAGGGAGAACCAATGAGAGACTAGCTGGAGGTGTCTGGACGGGCAAATTTAACTCTCATTTCCCACCAGGAAGAGGAATTAACCAAAGGCTTAGCGTTCCGTGCCGGAACCAGATTAGGGCCTGAAGCAATCCTGCGGTGTTGCGGCCAGCTCACAAGAAAGCGAGTTGAAGAAAGGAGCTCAGGGGCACTGTAATTCACAAACCTGCAGAGTTATAAATGACAGCTATCGTCCAAAAATATACTGAAGTAAGGCTGCCAAGAGGACTTGAAAGCGGGGCAGAATTGCAGGCAACCGATTTCAGGAGGTAGACTGGAATTGCATTTAAAGCATAGGAAAAGAGGCAGAACGTCCACAATGATGCACTTGTCCATAAAGGGCGTATGCGTTTTTTCCTGAATATATTCAGGAAATAACGCATATGCCCTTTTTGGCCAACCAAGCAAGCTTGCAAAGGAAATCTGCACTACAATGAAGTCTCACTTCCCCCCGGTCAAAAGGGCCATCTGAAAAAAGTGTAAAATCCAGAAAGGCAGGACAGGCCATGGAGAACTGGGAGCCTTGTTATGCTGATGGGCGGGATGTAAATTGCCAACAGCCACTCGGGAGAAGTGTATGGTGTTTCCTGAAACATCTAAAAAACAAAGCAACACAGCCTAGGGCACTTCCACTTATGGTCCTATAGCTTAGGGAAATTAAAATCAAAAAGACACAGCCACCCCAAAGTTTGGGACAGCTCTGTTTACAAGAACCTCGTTTACGGTACAAGTTCAATATCGCAGAAAGTGAAAAATGGATAAAGAAGTTGTGGTACTTACGTACAATGCAATATCACTCAGCAATGAAATCTATGTCATCAGGCCCATAGTAGCATAATGAGTGGATTCAGGTATGATGATTCTAACTGAAATAAGTCACACAGAAAAAGAAACATCATAAGATATCACTAATACACGGAATGTAAACTTGGCTACACAGGAAGTGGATTACAAAACAGAACAGTGTCTCAAATGTAGAAAACCAACTTATGCTTGCTTAAGGGGAAAGGTGAGTTGGGGTGCTGCATAAAACCAGAGATTGAAATGAGCACAGATAAAGTTCCTTAAGCCAAATATGGAATAGACAAGAGCTACTCGTTGCTCAACAAAATGGACTCAACACCCCATATTAAACGCCTAAGAATGTACCTGACTAGTAAGTATCTTAAAACCTATGGATTGCTATGTCTCTGAAAGGAATCAAGCGTGTGTACAGGGGCATAAATGCAGCAGTGATAGGATTGGAGAGGTTCGGTGAGCAAATGAAGACCCTTTGAAGTCATATTGCATGGTACCCATTCCACGGGTCTCAACTCTCCAGGTTTAAGGGATTCTTCCTTCAGCTAAAACATGCATGTGGAACCCAGAGTATGATCAACCGTGTGATCGGGAGACGTGTTCCAATATGTCTCAGTTTTCCTCCACTGGTACTCGGGTTCAATATTCCAGATGCTTTACTAACTCTCTCCTGACATGGAGAGTCAGTGCCTTTAACCTCCTGTTTGGCCCAGTTTGCAATTTCTGCGGAAGATGAACAGGAATAGGGAGAAACAATGAGACACAAGCTGGAGGTGTCTGGACGGGCAAATTTACCTCTCATTTCCCACCAGGAAGAGGAATTAACCAAAGGCTCAGCGTGCCGTGCCGGAACCAGATTAGGGCCTGAAGCAATCGTGCGGTGCTGCGGCCAGCTCACAAGAAAGCGAGTTGAAGAAAGGAGCTCAGGGACACTGTAATTCACAAACCTGCAGAGTTATAAATGACAGCTATCGTCCAAAAATATACTGAAGTAAGGCTGCCAAGAGGACTTGAAAGCGGGGCAGAATTGCAGGAAACCGATTTCAGGAGGTAGACTGGAATTGCATTTAAAGCATAGGAAAAGAGGCAGAACGTCAACAATGATGCACTTGGCCAAAAAGGGCGTATGCGTTTTTTCTTGAATATATTCAGGGAAAAACGCATACCCCCTTTTTGGCCAACCAAGCAAGCTTGCAAAGGAAATCTGCACTACAATGAAGTCTCACTTCCCCCCGGTCAAAAGGGCCATCTGAAAAAAGCGTAAAATCCAGAAAGGCAGGACAAACAATGGAGAACTGGGAGCCTTGTTATGCTGATGGGCGGGATGTAAATTGCCAACAGCCACTCGGGAGAAGTGTATGGTGTTTCCTGAAACATCTAAAAAACAAAGCAACAGAGCCTAGGGCACTTCCACTTATGGTCCTATAGCTTAGGGAAATTAAAATCAAAAAGACACAACCACCCCAAAGTTTGGGACGGCTCTGTTTACAAGAACCTCGTTTACGGTACAAGTTCAATATCGCAGAAAGTGAAAAATGGATAAAGAAGTTGTGGTACTTACGGACAATGCAATATCACTCAGCAATGAAATCTATGTCATCAGGCCCGTAGCAGCATAATGAGTGGATTCAGGTATGATGATTCTAACTGAAATAAGTCACACAGAAAAAGAAACATCATAACATATCACTAATACACGGAATGTAAACTTGGCTACACAGGAACTGAATTACAAGACAGAACAGGGTCTCAAATTTAGAAAACCAACTTTTGCTTGCTTAAGGGGAAAGGTGAGTTGGGGTGCTACATAAAACCAGAGATTGAAATGAGCACAGATAAAGTTCCTTAAGCCAAATATGGAATAGACAAGAGCTACTCCTTGCTCAGTGAAATGGACTCAACACCCCATATTAAACGCCTAAGAATGTACCTGACTAGTAAGTATCTTAAAACCTATGGATTGCTATGTCTCTGAAAGAGAATCAAGCATGTGTACAGGGACATAAATGCAGCAGTGATAGGATTGGAGAGGTTCGGTGAGCCAATGAAGACGCTTTGAAGTCATATTGCATGGTACCCATTCCACGGGTCTCAATTCTCCAGGTTTAAGGGATTCTTCCTTCAGCTAAAACATGCATGTGGAACCCAGAGTATGATCAACCGTGTGATCGGGAGACGTGTCCCAATATGTCTCAGTTCTAGTCCCCTGGTACTTGGGTTCAACATTCCAGACCCTTATTAACACTCTCCCAACTTGGAGAGTCAGTGCCTTTAACCTCCTGTTTGGCCCAGTTTGCAATTTCTGCGGAAGATGAACAGGAATAGGGAGAACCAATGAGAGACTAGCTGGAGGTGTCTGGACGGGCAAATTTAACTCTCATTTCCCACCAGGAAGAGGAATTAAACAAAGGCTCAGCGTGCCATGCCGGAACCAGATTAGAGCCTGAAGCAATCCTGCGGTGTTGCGGCCAGCTCACAAGAAAGCGAGTTGAAGAAAGGAGCTCAGGGGCACTGTAATTCACAAACCTGCAGAGTTATGACAGCTATCGTCCAAAAATATACTGAAGTAAGGCTGCCAAGAGGACTTGAAAGCGGGGCAGAATTGCAGGCAACCGATTTCAGGAGGTAGACTGGAATTACATTTAAAGCATAGGAAAAGAGGCAGAACGTCGACAATGATGCACTTGGCCAAAAATGGCGTATACGTTTTTTTCTGAATATATTCAGGAAAACACGCATACGCCCTTTTTGGACAACCAAGCAAGCTTGCAAAGGAAATCTGCACTACAATGAAGTCTCACTTCCTCCGGGCCAAAAGGGCCATCTGAAAAAAGTGTAAAATCCAGAAAGGCAGGACTGGCCATGGAGAACTGGGAGCCTTGTTATGCTGATGGGCGGGATGTAAATTGCCAACAGCCACTCGGGAAAAGTGTATGGTGTTTCCTGAAACATCTAAAAAACAAAGCAACAGAGCCTAGGGCACTTCCACTTATGGTTCTATAGCTTAGGGAAATTAAAATAAAAAAGACACAGCCACCCCAAAATTTGGGACGGCTCTGTTTACAAGAACCTCGTTTACGGTACAAGTTCAATATCGTAGAAAGTGAAAACTGGATAAAGAAGTTGTGGTACTTACGTACAATGCAATATCACTCAGCAATGAAATCTATGTAATCAGGCCCATAGCAGCATAATGAGTGGATTCAGGTATGATGATTCTAACTGAAATAAGTCACACAGAAATAGAAACATCATAAGACATCACTAATACACGGAATGTAAACTTGGCTACACAGTAACTGGATTACAAAACAGAACAGGGTCTCAAATGCAGAAAACCAACTTATGCTTGCTTAAGGGGAAAGGTGAGTTGGGGTGCTGCATAAAACCAGAGACTGAAATGAGCACAGATAAAGTTCCATAAGCCAAATATGGAATAGACAAGAGCTACTCCTTGCTCAACGAAATGGACTCAACACCCCATATGAAACGCCTAAGAATGTACCTGACTAGTAAGTATCTTAAAACCTATGGATTGCTATGTCTCCGAAAGAGAATCAAGCGTGTGTACAGGGGCATAAACACAGCAGTGATAGGATTGGAGAGGTTCGGTGAGCAAATGAAGACCCTTTGAAGTCATATTGCATGGTACCCATTCCACGGGTCTCAACTCTCCAGGTTTAAGGGATTCTTCCTTCAACTAAAACATGCATGTGGAACCCAGAGTATGATCAACCGTGTGATCGGGAGACATGTTCAAATATGTCTCTGTTTTTGTCCCCTGGTACTCGGGTGCAACATTCCAGATGCTTTACTAACACTCTCCAGACTTGGAGAGTCAGTGCCTTTAACCTCCTGTTTGGCCCAGTTTGCAATTTCTGCGGAAGATGAACAGGAATAGGGAGAACCAATGAGAGACTAGCTGGAGGTGTCTGGACGGGCAAATTTAACTCTCATTTCCCACCAGGAAGAGGAATTAACCAAAGGCTCAGCGTGCCATGCCGGAACCAGATTAGGGCCTGAAGCAATCCTGCGGTGTTGCGGCCAGCTCACAAGAAAATGAGTTGAAGAAAGGAGCTCAGGGGCACTGTAATTCACAAACCTGCAGAGTTATAAATGACAGCAATCGTCCAAAAATATACTGAAGTAAGGCTGCCAAGAGGACTTGAAAGCGGGGCAGAATTGCAGGAAACCGATTTCAGGAGGTAGACTGGAATTGCATTTAAAGCATAGGAAAAGAGGGAGAACGTCCACAATGATGCATTTGGCCAAAAAGGGCGTATGCGTTTTTTCCTGAATATATTCAGGAAAAAACGCATACGACCTTTTTGGCCAAACAAGCAAGCTTGCAAAGGAAATCTGCACTACAATGAAGTCTCACTTCCCCCCGGTCAAAAGGGCCATCTGAAAAAAGTGTAAAATCCAGAAAGGCAGGACAGGCCATGGAGAACTGGGAGCCTTGTTATGCTGATGGGCGGGATGTAAATTGCCAACAGCCACTCGGGAGAAGTGTATGGTGTTTCCTGAAACATCTAAAAAACAAAGCAACAGAGTCTAGGGCACTTCCACTTATGGTCCTATAGCTTAGGGAAATTAAAATCAAAAAGACACAGCCACCCAAAAGTTTGGGACGGCTCTGTTTACAAGAACCTCGTTTATGGTACAAGTTCAATATCGCAGAAAGTGAAAACTGGATAAAGAAGTTGTGGTCCTTACGTACAGTGCAATATCACTCAGCAATGAAATCTATGTCATCAGGCCCGTAGCAGCATAATGAGTGGATTCAGGTATGATGATTCTAACTGAAATAAGTCCCACAGAAATAGAAACATCATAAGACATCACTAATACACGGAATGTAAACTTGGCTACACAGGAACTGGATTACAAAACAGAACAGGGTCTCAAATGTAGAAAACCAACTTATGCTTGCTTAAGGGGAAAGGTGAGTTGGGGTGCTGCATAAAACCAGAGATTGAAATGAGCACAGATAAAGTTCCTTAAGCCAAATATGGAATAGAGAAGACCTACTCCTTGCTCAACGAAATGGACTCAACACCCCATATTAAACGCCTAAGAATGTACCTGACTAGTAAGTATCTTAAAACCTATGGATTGCTATCTCTCCGAAAGAGAATCAAGCGTGTGTACAGGGGCATAAACGCAGCAGTGATAGGTTTGGAGAGGTTCGGTGAGCAAACGAAGACCCTTTGAAGTCATATTGCATGGTACCCATTCCACGGGTCTCAACTCTCCAGGTTTAAGGGATTCTTCCTTCAGCTAAAACATGCATGTGGAACCCAGAGTATGATCAACCGTGTGATCGGGAGACGTGTTCAAATATGTCTCAGTTTTCGTCCCCTGGTACTCGGTTGCAACATTCCAGATGCTTTACTAACACTCTCCCGACTTGGAGAGTCAGTGCCTTTAACCTCCTGTTTGGCCCAGTTTGCAATTTCTGCGGAAGATGAACAGGAATAGGGAGAACCAATGAGAGACTAGCTGGAGGTGACTGGACGGGCAAATTTAACTCTCATTTCCCACCAGGAAGAGGAATTAACCAAAGGCTCAGCGTGCCGTGCAGGAACCAGATTAGGGCCTGAAGCAATCCTGCGGTGTTGTGGCCATCTCACAAGAAAGCGAGTTGAAGAAAGGAGCTCAGGGGCACTGTAATTCACAAACCTGCAGAGTTATAAATGACAGCTATCGTCCAAAAATATACTGAAGTAAGGCTGCCAAGAGGACTTGAAAGCGGGGCAGAATTGCAGGAAACCGATTTCAGGAGGTAGACTGGAATTGCATTTAAAGCATAGGAAAAGAGGCAGAACCTCCACAATGATGCACTTGGCCAAAAAGGGCGTATGCGTTTTTTCCTGAATATATTCAGGAAAACACGCATACGCACTTTTTGGCCAACCAAGCAAGCTTGCAAAGGAAATCTGCACTACAATGAAGTCTCACTTCCCCCCGGTCAAAAGGGCCATCTGAAAAAAGTGTAAAATCCAGAAAGGCAGGACAGGCCATGGAGAACTGGGAGCCTTGTTATGCTGATGTGCGGGATGTAAATTGCCAACAGCCACTTGGGAGAAGTGTATGGTGTTTCCTGAAACATCTAAAAAACAAAGCAACAGAGTCTAGGGCACTTCCACTTATGGTCCTATAGCTTAGGGAAATTAAAATCAAAAAGACACAGCTACCCAAAAGTTTGGGACGGCTCTGTTTACAAGAACCTCGTTTACGGTAGAAGTTCAATATCGCAGAAAGTGAAAACTGGATAAAGAAGTTGTGGTACTTACGTACAATGCAATATCACTCAGCAATGAAATCTATGTCATCAGGCCCGTAGCAGCATAATGAGTGTATTCAGGTATGATGATTCTAACTGAAATAAGTCACACAGAAATAGAAACATCATAAGACATCACTAATACACGGAATGTAAACTTGGCTACACAGGAACTGGATTACAAAACAGAACAGGGTCTCAAATGTAGAAAACCAACTTATGCTTGCTTAAGGGGAAAGGTGAGTTGGGGTGCTGCATAAAACCAGAGACTGAAATGAGCACAGATAAAGTTCCTTAAGCCAAATATGGAATAGACAAGAGCTACTCCTTGCTCAACGAAATGGACTCAACACCCCATAATAAACGCCTAAGAATGTACCTGACTAGTAAGTATCTTAAAACCTATGGATTGCTATGTCTCTGAAAGAGAATCAAGCGTGTGTACAGGGGCATAAATGCAGCAGTGATAGGATTGGAGAGGTTCGGTGAGCAAATCAAGACCCTTTGAAGTCTTATTGCATGGTACCCATTCCACGGGTCTCAACTCTCCAGGTTTAAGGGATTCTTCCTTCAGCTAAAACATGCATGTGGAACCCAGAGTATGATCAACCGTGTGATCGGGAGACGTGTTCCAATATGTCTCAGGTTTCCTCCACTGGTACTCGGGAGCAACATTCCAGATGCTTTACTAACACTCTCCCGACATGGAGAGTCAGTGCCTTTAACCTCCTGTTTGGCCCAGTTTGTAATTTCTGCGGAAGATGAACAGGAATAGGGAGAACCAATGAGAGACTAGCTGGAGGTGTCTGGACGGGCAAATTTAACTCTCATTTCCCACCAGGAAGAGGAATTAACCAAAGGCTCAGCGTGCCGTGCCGGAACCAGATTAGGGCCTGAAGCAATCCTGCGGTGTTGCGGCCAGCTCACAAGAAAGCGAGTTGAAGAAAGGAGCTCAGGGGCACTGTAATTCACAAACCTGCAGAGTTATAAATGACAGCAATCGTCCAAAAATATACTGAAGTAAGGCTGCCAAGAGGACTTGAAAGCGGGGCAGAATTGCAGGAAACCGATTTCAGGAGGTAGACTGGAATTGCATTTAAAGCATAGGAAAAGAGGGAGAACGTCCACAATGATGCATTTGGCCAAAAAGGGCGTATGCGTTTTTTCCTGAATATATTCAGGAAAAAACGCATACGCCCTTTTTGGCCAAACAAGCAAGCTTGCAAAGGAAATCTGCACTACAATGAAGTCTCACTTCCCCCCGGTCAAAAGGGCCATCTGAAAAAAGTGTAAAATCCAGAAAGGCAGGACAGGCCATGGAGAACTGGGAGCCTTGTTATGCTGATGGGCGGGATGTAAATTGCCAACAGCCACTCGGGAGAAATGTATGGTGTTTCCTGAAACATCTAAAAAACAAAGCAACAGAGTCTAGGGCACTTCCACTTATGGTCCTATAGCTTAGGGAAATTAAAATCAAAAAGACACAGCCACCCAAAAGTTTGGGACGGCTCTGTTTACAAGAACCTCGTTTACGGTACAAGTTCAATATCGCAGAAAGTGAAAACTGGATAAAGAAGTTGTGGTCCTTACGTACAGTGCAATATCACTCAGCAATGAAATCTATGTCATCAGGCCCGTAGCAGCATAATGAGTGGATTCAGGTATGATGATTCTAACTGAAATAAGTCCCACAGAAATAGAAACATCATAAGACATCACTAATACACGGAATGTAAACTTGGCTACACAGGAACTGGATTACAAAACAGAACAGGGTCTCAAATGTAGAAAACCAACTTATGCTTGCTTAAGGGGAAAGGTGAGTTGGGGTGCTGCATAAAACCAGAGATTGAAATGAGCACAGATAAAGTTCCTTAAGCCAAATATGGAATAGAGAAGACCTACTCCTTGCTCAACGAAATGGACTCAACACCCCATATTAAACGCCTAAGAATGTACCTGACTAGTAAGTATCTTAAAACCTATGGATTGCTATCTCTCCGAAAGAGAATCAAGCGTGTGTACAGGGGCATAAACGCAGCAGTGATAGGTTTGGAGAGGTTCGGTGAGCAAACGAAGACCCTTTGAAGTCATATTGCATGGTACCCATTCCACGGGTCTCAACTCTCCAGGTTTAAGGGATTCTTCCTTCAGCTAAAACATGCATGTGGAACCCAGAGTATGATCAACCGTGTGATCGGGAGACGTGTTCAAATATGTCTCAGTTTTCGTCCCCTGGTACTCGGTTGCAACATTCCAGATGCTTTACTAACACTCTCCCGACTTGGAGAGTCAGTGCCTTTAACCTCCTGTTTGGCCCAGTTTGCAATTTCTGCGGAAGATGAACAGGAATAGGGAGAACCAATGAGAGACTAGCTGGAGGTGACTGGACGGGCAAATTTAACTCTCATTTCCCACCAGGAAGAGGAATTAACCAAAGGCTCAGCGTGCCGTGCAGGAACCAGATTAGGGCCTGAAGCAATCCTGCGGTGTTGTGGCCATCTCACAAGAAAGCGAGTTGAAGAAAGGAGCTCAGGGGCACTGTAATTCACAAACCTGCAGAGTTATAAATGACAGCTATCGTCCAAAAATATACTCAAGTAAGGCTGCCAAGAGGACTTGAAAGCGGGGCAGAATTGCAGGAAACCGATTTCAGGAGGTAGACTGGAATTGCATTTAAAGCATAGGAAAAGAGGCAGAACCTCCACAATGATGCACTTGGCCAAAAAGGGCGTATGCGTTTTTTCCTGAATATATTCAGGAAAACACGCATACGCACTTTTTGGCCAACCAAGCAAGCTTGCAAAGGAAATCTGCACTACAATGAAGTCTCACTTCCCCCCGGTCAAAAGGGCCATCTGAAAAAAGTGTAAAATCCAGAAAGGCAGGACAGGCCATGGAGAACTGGGAGCCTTGTTATGCTGATGTGCGGGATGTAAATTGCCAACAGCCACTTGGGAGAAGTGTATGGTGTTTCCTGAAACATCTAAAAAACAAAGCAACAGAGTCTAGGGCACTTCCACTTATGGTCCTATAGCTTAGGGAAATTAAAATCAAAAAGACACAGCTACCCAAAAGTTTGGGACGGCTCTGTTTACAAGAACCTCGTTTACGGTAGAAGTTCAATATCGCAGAAAGTGAAAACTGGATAAAGAAGTTGTGGTACTTACGTACAATGCAATATCACTCAGCAATGAAATCTATGTCATCAGGCCCGTAGCAGCATAATGAGTGTATTCAGGTATGATGATTCTAACTGAAATAAGTCACACAGAAATAGAAACATCATAAGACATCACTAATACACGGAATGTAAACTTGGCTACACAGGAACTGGATTACAAAACAGAACAGGGTCTCAAATGTAGAAAACCAACTTATGCTTGCTTAAGGGGAAAGGTGAGTTGGGGTGCTGCATAAAACCAGAGACTGAAATGAGCACAGATAAAGTTCCTTAAGCCAAATATGGAATAGACAAGAGCTACTCCTTGCTCAACGAAATGGACTCAACACCCCATAATAAACGCCTAAGAATGTACCTGACTAGTAAGTATCTTAAAACCTATGGATTGCTATGTCTCTGAAAGAGAATCAAGCGTGTGTACAGGGGCATAAATGCAGCAGTGATAGGATTGGAGAGGTTCGGTGAGCAAATCAAGACCCTTTGAAGTCTTATTGCATGGTACCCATTCCACGGGTCTCAACTCTCCAGGTTTAAGGGATTCTTCCTTCAGCTAAAACATGCATGTGGAACCCAGAGTATGATCAACCGTGTGATCGGGAGACGTGTTCAAATATGTCTCAGTTTTCGTCCCCTGGTACTCGGTTGCAACATTCCAGATGCTTTACTAACACTCTCCCGACTTGGAGAGTCAGTGCCTTTAACCTCCTGTTTGGCCCAGTTTGCAATTTCTGCGGAAGATGAACAGGAATAGGGAGAACCAATGAGAGACTAGCTGGAGGTGACTGGACGGGCAAATTTAACTCTCATTTCCCACCAGGAAGAGGAATTAACCAAAGGCTCAGCGTGCCGTGCAGGAACCAGATTAGGGCCTGAAGCAATCCTGCGGTGTTGTGGCCATCTCACAAGAAAGCGAGTTGAAGAAAGGAGCTCAGGGGCACTGTAATTCACAAACCTGCAGAGTTATAAATGACAGCTATCGTCCAAAAATATACTGAAGTAAGGCTGCCAAGAGGACTTGAAAGCGGGGCAGAATTGCAGGAAACCGATTTCAGGAGGTAGACTGGAATAGCATTGAAAGCATAGGAAATGAGGCAGAACGTCGACAATGATGCACTTGGCCAAAAAGGGCGTATGCAGTTTTTCCTGAACATATTCAGGAAAAAACGCATACGCCCTTTTTGGCCAACCAAGCAAGCTTGCAAAGGAAATCTGCACTACAATGAAGTCTCACTTCCCCAAGTCAAAAGGGCCATCTGAAAAAAGTGTAAAATCCAGAAAGGCAGGACAGGCCATGGAGAACTGCGAGCCTTGTTATGCTGGTGGACGGGATGTAAATTGCCAACAGCCACTCGGGAGAAGTGTATGGTGTTTCCTGAAACATCTAAAAAACAAAGCAACAGAGCCTAGGGCACTTCCACTTATGGTCCTATAGCTTAGGGAAATTAAAATCAAAAAGACACAGCCACCCCAAAGTTTGGGACGGCTCTGTTTACAAGAACCTCGTTTACGGTACAAGTTCAATATCGCAGAAAGTGAAAAATGGACAGAGAAGTTGTGGTACTTACGTACAATGCAATATCACTCAGCAATGAAATCTATGTCATCAGGCCCGTAGCAGCATAATGAGTGGATTCAGGTATGATGATTCTAACTGAAATAAGTCACACAGAAAAAGAAACATCATAAGATATCACTAATACACGGAATGTAAACTTGGCTACACAGGAACTGGATTACAAAACAGAAGAGGTTCTCAAATTTAGAAAACCAACTTATGCTTGCTTAAGGGGAAAGGTGAGTTGGGGTGCTGCATAAAACCAGAGATTGAAATGAGCACAGATAAAGTTCCTTAAGCCAAATATGGAATAGACAAGAGCTACTCGTTGCTCAACAAAATGGACTCAACACCCCATATTAAACGCCTAAGAATGTACCTGACTAGTAAGTATCTTAAAACCTATGGATTGCTATGTCTCCGAAAGAGAATCAAGCGTGTGTACAGGGGCATAAACGCAGCAGTGATAGGATTGGAGAGGTTCCGTGAGCAAATGAAGACCCTTTGAAGTCATATTGCATGGTACCCATTCCACGGGTCTCAACTCTCCAGGTTTAAGGGATTCTTCCTTCAGCTAAAACATGCATGTGGAACCCAGAGTATGATCAACCGTGTGATCGGGAGACGTGTTCCAATATGTCTCAGGTTTCCTCCACTGGTACTCGGGTGCAACATTCCAGATGCTTTACTAACACTCTCCCGACATGGAGAGTCAGTGCCTTTAACCTCCTGTTTGGCCCAGTTTGTAATTTCTGCGGAAGATGAACAGGAATAGGGAGAACCAATGAGAGACTAGCTGGAGGTGTCTGGACGGGCAAATTTAACTCTCATTTCCCACCAGGAAGAGGAATTAACCAAAGGCTCAGCGTGCCGTGCCGGAACCAGATTAGGGCCTGAAGCAATCCTGCGGTGTTGCGGCCAGCTCACAAGAAAGCGAGTTGAAGAAAGGAGCTCAGGGGCACTGTAATTCACAAACCTGCAGAGTTATAAATGACAGCTATCGTCCAAAAATATACTGAAGTAAGGTTGCCAAGAGGACTTGAAAGCGGGGCAGAATTGCAGGAAACCAATTTCAGGAGGTAGACTGGAATTGCATTTAAAGCATAGGAAAAGAGGCAGAACTTCCACATTGACGCACTTGGCCATAAAGGGCGTATGCGTTTTTTCCTGAATATATTCAGGAAAAAACGCATACACACTTTTTGGCCAACCAAGCAAGCTTGCAAAGGAAATCTGCACTACAATGAAGTCTCACTTCCCCCCGGTCAAAAGGGCCATCTGAAAAAAGTGTAAAATCCAGAAAGGCAGGACAGGCCATGGAGAACTGGGAGCCTTGTTATGCTGATGGGCGGGATGTAAATAGCCAGCAACCACTCTGGGAGAAGTGTATGGTGTTTCCTGAAACATCTAAAAAACAAAGCAACAGAGCCTAGGGCACTTCCACTTATGGTCCTATAGCTTAGGGAAATTAAAATCAAAAAGACACAGCCACCCCAAAGTTTGGGACGGCTCTGTTTACAAGAACCTCGTTTACGGTACAAGTTCAATATCGCAGAAAGTGAAAAATGGATAAAGAAGTTGTGGTACTTACGTACAATGCAATATCACTCAGCAATGAAATCTATGTCATCAGGCCCGTAGCAGCATAATGAGTGGATTCAGGTATGATGATTCTAACTGAAATAAGTCACACAGAAAAAGAAACATCATAAGATATCACTAATACACGGAATGTAAACTTGGCTACACAGGAAGTGGATTACAAAACAGAACAGGGACTCTAATTTAGAAAACCAACTTATGCTTGCTTAAGGGGAAAGGTGAGTTGGGGTGCTGCATAAAACCAGATATTGAAATGAGCCCAGATAAAGTTCCTTAAGCCAAATATGGAATAGACAAGAGCTACTCGTTGCTCAACAAAATGGACTCAACACCCCATATTAAACGCCTAATAATGTACCTGACTAGTAAGTATCTTAAAACCTATGGATTGCTATGTCTCTGAAAGAGAATCAAGCGTGTGTACAGGGGCATAAACGCAGCAGTGATAGGACTGGAGAGGTTCGGTGAGCAAATGAAGACCCTTTGAAGTCATATTGCATGGTACCCATTCCACGGGTCTCAACTCTCCAGGTTTAAGGGATTCTTCCTTCAGCTAAAACATGCATGTGGAACCCAGAGTATGATCAACCGTGTGATCGGGAGACGTGTTCAAATATGTCTCAGTTTTCGTCCCCTGGTACTCGGGTGCAATGTTCCAGATGCTTTACTAACACTCTCCCGACTTGGAGAGTCAGTGCCTTTAACCTCCTGTTTGGCCCAGTTTGCAATTTCTGCGGAAGATGAACAGGAATAGGGAGAACCAATGAGAGACCAGCTGGAGGTGTCTGGACGGGCAAATTTAACTCTCATTTCCCACCAGGAAGAGGAATTAACCAAAGGCTCAGCGTGCCGTGCCGGAACCAGATTAGGGCCTGAAGCAATCCTGTGGTGTTGCGGCCAGCTCACAAGAAAGCGAGTTGAAGAAAGGAGCTCAGGGGCACTGTAATTCACAAACCTGCAGAGTTATAAATGACAGCTATCGTCCAAAAATATACTGAAGTAAGGTTGCCAAGAGGACTTGAAAGCGAGGCAGAATTGCAGGCAACCGATTTCAGGAGGTAGACTGGAATGGCATTTAAAGCATAGGAAAAGAGGCAGAATGTCCACAATGATGCACTTGGCCATAAAGGGCGTATGCGTTTTTTCCTGAATATATTCAGGAAAAAACGCATATGCCCTTTTTGGCCAACCAAGCAAGCTTGCAAAGGAAATCTGCACTACAATGAAGTCTCACTTCCCCCCAGTCAAAAGGGCCATCTGAAAAAAGTGTAAAATCCAGAAAGGCAGGACAGGCCATGGAGAACTGGGAGCCTTGTTATGCTGATGGGCGGGATGTAAATTGCCAACAGCCACTGGGGAGAAGTGTATGGTGTTTCCTGAAACATCTAAAAAACAAAGCAACAGAGCCTAGGGCACTTCCACTTATGGTCCTATAGCTTAGGGAAATTAAAATCAAAACGACACAGCCACCCCAAATTTTGGGACAGCTCTGTTTACAAGAACCTCGTTTACGGTACAAGTTCAATATCGCAGAAAGTGAAAAATGGATAAAGAAGTTGTGGTACTTACGTACAATGCAATATCACTCAGCAATGAAATCTATGTCATCAGGCCCGTAGCAGCATAATGAGTGGATTCAGGTATGATGATTCTAACTGAAATAAGTCACACAGAAAAAGAAACATCATAAGATATCACTAATACACGGAATGTAAACTTGGCTACACAGGAAGTGGATTACAAAACAGAACAGGGTCTCAAATTTAGAAAACCAACTTATGCTTGCTTAAGGGGAAAGGTGAGTTGGGGTGCTGCATAAAACCAGATATTGAAATGAGCACAGATAAAGTTCCTTAAGCCAAATATGGAATAGACAAGAGCTACTCGTTGCTCAACAAAATGGACTCAACACCCCATATTAAACGCCTAAGAATGTACCTGACTAGTAAGTATCTTAAAACCTATGGATTGCTATGTCTCTGAAAGAGAATCAAGCGTGTGTACAGGGGCATAAACGCAGCAGTGATAGGACTGGAGAGGTTCGGTGAGCAAATGAAGACCCTTTGAAGTCATATTGCATGTTACCCATTCCACGGGTCTCAACTCTCCAGGTTTAAGGGATTCTTCCTTCAGCTAAAACATGCATGTGGAACCCAGAGTATGATCAACCGTGTGATCGGGAGACGTGTTCAAATATGTCTCAGATTTCGTCCCCTGGTACTAGGGTGCAACATTCCAGATGCTTTACTAACACTCTCCCGACTTGGAGAGTCAGTGCCTTTAACCTCCTGTTTGGCCCAGTTTGCAATTTCTGCGGAAGATGAACAGGAATAGGGAGAACCAATGAGAGACAAGCTGGAGGTGTGTGGACGGGCAAATTTAACTCTCATTTCCCACCAGGAAGAGGAATTAACCAAAGGCTTAGCGTTCCGTGCCGGAACCAGATTAGGGCCTGAAGCAATCCTGCGGTGTTGCGGCCAGCTCACAAGAAAGCGAGTTGAAGAAAGGAGCTCAGGGGCACTGTAATTCACAAACCTGCAGAGTTATAAATGACAGCTATCGTCCAAAAATATACTGAAGTAAGGCTGCCAAGAGGACTTGAAAGCGGGGCAGAATTGCAGGCAACCGATTTCAGGAGGTAGACTGGAATTGCATTTAAAGCATAGGAAAAGAGGCAGAACGTCCACAATGATGCACTTGTCCATAAAGGGCGTATGCGTTTTTTCCTGAATATATTCAGGGAAAAACGCATACGCCCTTTTTGGCCAACCAAGCAAGCTTGCAAAGGAAATCTGCACTACAATGAAGTCTCACTTCCCCCAGGTCAAAAGGGCCATCTGAAAAAAGCGTAAAATCCAGAAAGGCAGGACAAACAATGGAGAACTGGGAGCCTTGTTATGCTGATGGGCGGGATGTAAATTGCCAACAGCCACTGGGGAGAAGTGTATGGTGTTTCCTGAAACATCTAAAAAACAAAGCAACAGAGCCTAGGGCACTTCCACTTATGGTCCTATGGCTTAGGGAAATTAAAATCAAAAAGACACAGCCACCCCAAAGTTTGGGACGGCTCTGTTTACAAGAACCTCATTTACGGTACAAGTTCAATATCGCAGAAAGTGAAAAATGGATAAAGAAGTTGTGGTACTTACGGACAATGCAATATCACTCAGCAATGAAATCTATGTCATCAGGCCCGTAGCAGCATAATGAGTGGATTCAGGTATGATGATTCTAACTGAAATAAGTCACACAGAAAAAGAAACATCATAACATATCACTAATACACGGAATGTAAACTTGGCTACACAGGAACTGAATTACAAGACAGAACAGGGTCTCAAATTTAGAAAACCAACTTTTGCTTGCTTAAGGGGAAAGGTGAGTTGGGGTGCTACATAAAACCAGATATTGAAATGAGCACAGATAAAGTTCCTTAAGCCAAATATGGAATAGACAAGAGCTACTCCTTGCTCAGTGAAATGGACTCAACACCCCATATTAAACGCCTAAGAATGTACCTGACTAGTAAGTATCTTAAAACCTATGGATTGCTATGTCTCTGAAAGAGAATCAAGCATGTGTACAGGGACATAAATGCAGCAGTGATAGGATTGGAGAGGTTCGGTGAGCCAATGAAGACCATTTGAAGTCATATTGCATGGTACCCATTCCACGGGTCTCAATTCTCCAGGTTTAAAGGATTCTTCCTTCAGCTAAAACATGCATGTGGAACCCAGAGTATGATCAACCGTGTGATCGGGAGACGTGTCCCAATATGTCTCAGTTCTAGTCCCCTGGTACTTGGGTTCAACATTCCAGACCCTTATTAACACTCTCCCAACTTGGAGAGTCAGTGCCTTTAACCTCCTGTTTGGCCCAGTTTGCAATTTCTGCGGAAGATGAACAGGAATAGGGAGAACCAATGAGAGACTAGCTGGAGGTGTCTGGACGGGCAAATTTAACTCTCATTTCCCACCAGGAAGAGGAATTAAACAAAGGATCAGCGTGCCATGCCGGAACCAGATTAGAGCCTGAAGCAATCCTGCGGTGTTGCGGCCAGCTCACAAGAAAGCGAGTTGAAGAAAGGAGCTCAGGGGCACTGTAATTCACAAACCTGCAGAGTTATGACAGCTATCGTCCAAAAATATACTGAAGTAAGGCTGCCAAGAGGACTTGAAAGCGGGGCAGAATTGCAGGCAACCGATCTCAGGAGGTAGACTGGAATTACATTTAAAGCATAGGAAAAGAGGCAGAACGTCGACAATGATGCACTTGGCCAAAAATGGCGTATACGTTTTTTTCTGAATATATTCAGGAAAACACGCATACGCCCTTTTTGGACAACCAAGCAAGCTTGCAAAGGAAATCTGCACTACAATGAAGTCTCACTTCCCCCGGGCCAAAAGGGCCATCTGAAAAAAGTGTAAAATCCAGAAAGGCAGGACTGGCCATGGAGAACTGGGAGCCTTGTTATGCTGATGGGCGGGATGTAAATTGCCAACAGCCACTCGGGAGAAGTGTATGGTGTTTCCTGAAACATCTAAAAAACAAAGCAACAGAGCCTAGGGCACTTCCACTTATGGTTCTATAGCTTAGGGAAATTAAAATAAAAAAGACACAGCCACCCCAAAATTTGGGACGGCTCTGTTTACAAGAACCTCGTTTACGGTACAAGTTCAATATCGTAGAAAGTGAAAACTGGATAAAGAAGTTGTGGTACTTACGTACAATGCAATATCACTCAGCAATGAAATCTATGTAATCAGGCCCATAGCAGCATAATGAGTGGATTCAGGTATGATGATTCTAACTGAAATAAGTCACACAGAAATAGAAACATCATAAGACATCACTAATACACGGAATGTAAACTTGGCTACACAGTAACTGGATTACAAAACAGAACAGGGTCTCAAATGCAGAAAACCAACTTATGCTTGCTTAAGGGGAAAGGTGAGTTGGGGTGCTGCATAAAACCAGAGACTGAAATGAGCACAGATAAAGTTCCATAAGCCAAATATGGAATAGACAAGAGCTACTCCTTACTCAACGAAATGGACTCAACACCCCATATGAAACGCCTAAGAATGTACCTGACTAGTAAGTATCTTAAAACCTATGGATTGCTATGTCTCCGAAAGAGAATCAAGCGTGTGTACAGGGGCATAAACACAGCAGTGATAGGATTGGAGAGGTTCGGTGAGCAAATGAAGACCCTTTGAAGTCATATTGCATGGTACCCATTCCACGGGTCTCAACTCTCCAGGTTTAAGGGATTCTTCCTTCAGCTAAAACATGCATGTGGAACACAGAGTATGATCAACCGTGTGATCGGGAGACATGTTCAAATATGTCTCTGTTTTTGTCCCCTGGTACTTGGGTGCAACATTCCAGATGCTTTACTAACACTCTCCAGACTTGGAGAGTCAGTGCCTTTAACCTCCTGTTTGGCCCAGTTTGCAATTTCTGCGGAAGATGAACAGGAATAGGGAGAACCAATGAGAGACTAGCTGGAGGTGTCTGGACGGGCAAATTTAACTCTCATTTCCCACCAGGAAGAGGAATTAACCAAAGGCTCAGCGTGCCATGCCGGAACCAGATTAGGGCCTGAAGCAATCCTGCGGTGTTGCGGCCAGCTCACAAGAAAATGAGTTGAAGAAAGGAGCTCAGGGGCACTGTAATTCACAAACCTGCAGAGTTATAAATGACAGCAATCGTCCAAAAATATACTGAAGTAAGGCTGCCAAGAGGACTTGAAAGCGGGGCAGAATTGCAGGAAACCGATTTCAGGAGGTAGACTGGAATTGCATTTAAAGCATAGGAAAAGAGGGAGAACGTCCACAATGATGCATTTGGCCAAAAAGGGCGTATGCGTTTTTTCCTGAATATATTCAGGAAAAAACGCATACGACCTTTTTGGCCAAACAAGCAAGCTTGCAAAGGAAATCTGCACTACAATGAAGTCTCACTTCCCCCCGGTCAAAAGGGCCATCTGAAAAAAGTGTAAAATCCAGAAAGGCAGGACAGGCCATGGAGAACTGGGAGCCTTGTTATGCTGATGGGCGGGATGTAAATTGCCAACAGCCACTCGGGAGAAATATATGGTGTTTCCTGAAACATCTAAAAAACAAAGCAACAGAGTCTAGGGCACTTCCACTTATGGTCCTATAGCTTAGGGAAATTAAAATCAAAAAGACACAGCCACCCAAAAGTTTGGGACGGCTCTGTTTACAAGAACCTCGTTTATGGTACAAGTTCAATATCGCAGAAAGTGAAAACTGGATAAAGAAGTTGTGGTCCTTACGTACAGTGCAATATCACTCAGCAATGAAATCTATGTCATCAGGCCCGTAGCAGCATAATGAGTGGATTCAGGTATGATGATTCTAACTGAAATAAGTCCCACAGAAATAGAAACATCATAAGACATCACTAATACACGGAATGTAAACTTGGCTACACAGGAACTGGATTACAAAACAGAACAGGGTCTCAAATGTAGAAAACCAACTTATGCTTGCTTAAGGGGAAGGTGAGTTGGGGTGCTGCATAAAACCAGAGATTGAAATGAGCACAGATAAAGTTCCTTAAGCCAAATATGGAATAGAGAAGACCTACTCCTTGCTCAACGAAATGGACTCAACACCCCATATGAAACGCCTAAGAATGTACCTGACTAGTAAGTATCTTAAAACCTATGGATTGCTATGTCTCCGAAAGAGAATCAAGCATGTGTACAGCGGCATAAACGCAGCAGTGATAGGTTTGGAGAGGTTCGGTGAGCAAACGAAGACCCTTTGAAGTCATATTGCATGGTACCCATTCCACGGGTCTCAACTCTCCAGGTTTAAGGGATTCTTCCTTCAGCTAAAACATGCATGTGGAACCCAGAGTATGATCAACCGTGTGATCGGGAGACGTGTTCAAATATGTCTCAGTTTTCGTCCCCTGGTACTCGGTTGCAACATTCCAGATGCTTTACTAACACTCTCCCGACTTGGAGAGTCAGTGCCTTTAACCTCCTGTTTGGCCCAGTTTGCAATTTCTGCGGAAGATGAACAGGAATAGGGAGAACCAATGAGAGACTAGCTGGAGGTGACTGGACGGGCAAATTTAACTCTCATTTCCCACCAGGAAGAGGAATTAACCAAAGGCTCAGCGTGCCGTGCAGGAACCAGATTAGGGCCTGAAGCAATCCTGCGGTGTTGTGGCCATCTCACAAGAAAGCGAGTTGAAGAAAGGAGCTCAGGGGCACTGTAATTCACAAACCTGCAGAGTTATAAATGACAGCTATCGTCCAAAAATATACTGAAGTAAGGCTGCCAAGAGGACTTGAAAGCGGGGCAGAATTGCAGGAAACCGATTTCAGGAGGTAGACTGGAATAGCATTGAAAGCATAGGAAATGAGGCAGAACGTCGACAATGATGCACTTGGCCAAAAAGGGCGTATGCAGTTTTTCCTGAACATATTCAGGAAAAAACACATACGCCCTTTTTGGCCAACCAAGCAAGCTTGCAAAGGAAATCTGCACTACAATGAAGTCTCACTTCCCCAAGTCAAAAGGGCCATCTGAAAAAAGTGTAAAATCCAGAAAGGCAGGACAGGCCATGGAGAACTGCGAGCCTTGTTATGCTGGTGGACGGGATGTAAATTGCCAACAGCCACTCGGGAGAAGTGTATGGTGTTTCCTGAAACATCTAAAAAACAAAGCAACAGAGCCTAGGGCACTTCCACTTATGGTCCTATAGCTTAGGGAAATTAAAATCAAAAAGACACAGCCACCCCAAAGTTTGGGACGGCTCTGTTTACAAGAACCTCGTTTACGGTACAAGTTCAATATCGCAGAAAGTGAAAAATGGACAGAGAAGTTGTGGTACTTACGTACAATGCAATATCACTCAGCAATGAAATCTATGTCATCAGGCCCGTAGCAGCATAATGAGTGGATTCAGGTATGATGATTCTAACTGAAATAAGTCCCACAGAAAAAGAAACATCATAAGATATCACTAATACACGGAATGTAAACTTGGCTACACAGGAAGTGGATTACAAAACAGAAGAGGTTCTCAAATTTAGAAAACCAACTTATGCTTGCTTAAGGGGAAAGGTGAGTTGGGGTGCTGCATAAAACCAGAGACTGAAATGAGCACAGATAAAGTTCCTTAAGCCAAATATGGAATAGACAAGAGCTACTCCTTGCTCAACGAAATGGACTCAACACCCCATAATAAACGCCTAAGAATGTACCTGACTAGTAAGTATCTTAAAACCTATGGATTGCTATGTCTCCGAAAGAGAATCAAGCGTGTGTACAGGGGCATAAACGCAGCAGTGATAGGATTGGAGAGGTTCGGTGAGCAAATGAAGACCCTTTGAAGTCATATTGCATGGTACCCATTCCACGGGTCTCAACTCTCCAGGTTTAAGGGATTCTTCCTTCAGCTAAAACATGCATGTGGAACCCAGAGTATGATCAACCGTGTGATCGGGAGACGTGTTCAAATATGTCTCAGTTTTCGTCCCCTGGTACTCGGTTGCAACATTCCAGATGCTTTACTAACACTCTCCCGACTTGGAGAGTCAGTGCCTTTAACCTCCTGTTTGGCCCAGTTTGCAATTTCTGCGGAAGATGAACAGGAATAGGGAGAACCAATGAGAGACTAGCTGGAGGTGTCTGGACGGGCAAATTTAACTCTCATTTCCCACCAGGAAGAGGAATTAACCAAAGGCTCAGCGTGCCGTGCCGGAACCAGATTAGGGCCTGAAGCAATCCTGTGGTGTTGCGGCCAGCTCACAAGAAAGCGAGTTGAAGAAAGGAGCTCAGGGGCACTGTAATTCACAAACCTGCAGAGTTATAAATGACAGCTATCGTCCAAAAATATACTGAAGTAAGGCTGCCAAGAGGACTTGAAAGCGGGGCAGAATTGCAGGAAACCGATTTCAGGAGGTAGACTGGAATTGCATTGAAAGCATAGGAAATGAGGCAGAACGTCGACATTGACGCACTTGGCCAAAAAGGGCGTATGCGTTTTTTCCTGAATATATTCAGGAAAAAACGCATACGCCCTTTTTGGCCAACCAAGCAAGCTTGCAAAGGAAATCTGCACTACAATGAAGTCTCACTTCCCCAAGTCAAAAGGGCCATCTGAAAAAAGTGTAAAATCCAGAAAGGCAGGACAGGCCATGGAGAACTGCGAGCCTTGTTATGCTGGTGGACGGGATGTAAATTGCCAACAGCCACTCGGGAGAAGTGTATGGTGTTTCCTGAAACATCTAAAAAACAAAGCAACAGAGCCTAGGGCACTTCCACTTATGGTCCTATAGCTTAGGGAAATTAAAATCAAAAAGACACAGCCACCCCAAATTTGGGACGGCTCTGTTTACAAGAACCTCGTTTACGGTACAAGTTCAATATCGCAGAAAGTGAAAAATGGACAGAGAAGTTGTGGTACTTACGTACAATGCAATATCACTCAGCAATGAAATCTATGTCATCAGACCCGTAGCAGCATAATGAGTGGATTCAGGTATGATGATTCTAACTGAAATAAGTCACACAGAAAAAGAAACATCATAAGATATCACTAATACACGGAATGTAAACTTGGCTACACAGGAACTGGATTACAAAACAGAAGAGGTTCTCAAATTTAGAAAACCAACTTATGCTTGCTTAAGGGGAAAGGTGAGTTGGGGTGCTGCATAAAACCAGAGATTGAAATGAGCACAGATAAAGTTCCTTAAGCCAAATATGGAATAGACAAGAGCTACTCCTTGCTCAACGAAATGGACTCAACACCCCATATTAAACGCCTAAGAATGTACCTGACTAGTAAGTATCTTAAAACCTATGGATTGCTATGTCT